>NW_017842057.1:1970799-1992356 GCF_001891065.2 Hippocampus comes | reverse complement strand
TGTGTTTATAAAGAGACGAAAATTGTTTGGGGACTATCCCCCACGTTCTAATTGAGATGGTATAACCCAAGAGGCAAAATGACGCTTGCTACTGTTGTTGCGAGTTGCCATTCGTTCTACTAAACCATTAAGTCAAACGCCGTCATGTCTTCTGTCGTTATTACACAAACAAAAATCTCTTTACTGTTACTAGTGTTAGTGCCTCAATATGGCTACGCTCGTGAAAGCAATACAACGAACTCAAACGCGTCTTCGTTCAATGTTGTCAACTAATATCCGGATTAATTTTATGCAAATTTTCCTCAATTCTCCGGGGAACTTTTCATAAAATTTTGAAAAACCCGGAATTCCGGGAAAATCCGGAGGACTTTCATCTCCGATTTACAAAAAACAAAACAAAACAAAACAAAACAAAAAAAAACCCAAGACTGAAACAACTGCAACATTTCTAGTCATTGGTGGTGCAATGGCTACCAGTAGGGGATAGTAATTGTGTTCTGAAGCAAGACATGCGAGTAGGGGAGCGGGGGGGACAACTAAATTGCAAGTACTGTTATATGTGTGCAACCATGAGAGAGACAATTTCAGAAAAGGGTGTCATTACCTGAGTAAACCAACTGCGTGTCCCAGTAGGAGAAGGCTGAGATCCAAGCCTCAAAGTCGTGGGCCTTCCACTGTGACAAAGTCACCAGAGCACCTTCAGCCAAAGACAGCACACTGACACAACCCGCAGAGTCGCTGCACACCACCCGCACATCACTGCTACTCAAATGAAACAAGGGCGAGAAAAAGTAACCCGTTATATTCAGGAAAGTGAAGCTGGCTGTGCAGGAGACAGAGTCTCTTACCTGTCCATTCTTCCAGTGGACCAATCTAAAGACAGAGCCAGCTGGTCTGCCCCCAGTTCCGCGTAGCACAGAGTCTGCAGATTGCTGCTGCCTTCCTACTTATGAGTGTTGATAACCAACCACGTAATCAGAGTTTAAAAAAAAAAAAAAAGCCCAGAGAAATGGAAAAGGAAATCGACAGCATGTTTCAAATGATTTTGTATCCCGCATCAAAATCATCTAGAATTGTGTTCATTGACAGTCTGTCATATTAGACCACCACGACGTTGTGGATGCAGAAACTTGATTCCTCAAGTGGCACATTTCTCACCTGGCAGGCTGCAAGTACATACAGCTGCAGTTCTCCAGTGGCAGCAGCCAGTCCCAGAACAACTTTTTCTGACACAGGCACATGACACCTGAGGAGATAAGGATTGCTTCATAAATTTATAAAAGAAAAAAAAAAATCTTGGCAAGAGGACCTCGAAAAAATAATCACACATTAAATTGCAAATCACAATATTAAGGGGAAGAAAAATAGCCCCTTAAAGAGAAGATACAAAATCATTGTCAACGACAGGCTGCTATTTATTAATGAAAGTCTTTCAGGTTCTTACCATTTCAAATCTAAAATGGCAGGTGTGTCTATACGCTGTAGCTCTGTGAGAGGAGGACCCAAAGCCTCTCGCTGATATTCAAAAAGGTACAAACGACCAGTCCGGCTTGGGGCGCCATCTTCTTCCCCTTTCTACAGCAGCAATATAAAAGTGCAAATGTTCATCAATGTTCAGAAAAATGCAATACACTGCTTATGCTAGTCAGTCAGGACTAAGAATGTTTTAGCTGATCAGAAACAAATGACTTTAGCTAATAATACAAATGACTGAATTATTCAATTAGTCAATGGTCCAAACATCTCCATTGTTGCTGAAGTGAAAGGCCGGAAGTGAGAAAACAGACATGCTGTCTGTTTTTTAGCAATGACTGCAACGGTCATTCCCAAACCACGGCACATCTGGTAATCTCTCATGGCACACTAATTAATGATAGCTCACGGAATACTCATTTTATCAAATTAAAATATTAAAATGTCACAAAATCGGTCCCAAAAAAATTCTTTAGTTCAAATCATTTATTTTTTTGTCATCTATACTCTATATGCCGATGATGTCTATTGACAGGCAGAACAAATAATGCTGTTCCACAACATGGCAAAAAGTAATTCCCCTGTGTGCACCCGTTGCCATAAAAGCAATAGAACAAGATCAGGTTCATGTTCAACTAAACAGACATTTCAGAGAGTAATTGACTTAAAACAAGAACAGTATTATTTCATTATTCATATTTTAGGTGACATTTTGTTTGGTAGTATTTTGTGAGATTTGTCCAAAGTTCAATGAGGGTTGTAAAAAAAAAAAGGTTTGACTCAAAGACAGAAGACAGAGCTAGAGGCAGAGTTAAAGATGTTAAAATTTGCTTTGGGAGTGAGGAGGATGAACAGGATCAGGATGAATAGCTCATCAGAGAGGCCGCACAGACTGAAAGTGTTCTAAACAAAGCTAGAGAGGTCAGATTGAGATGATTTGGAGAATGTGCGGAGGAGCAGGGATATGTAGATGATTGCTGGAAGTAGAGCGACCGGGTGGGAGGTAAAAAGGAAGACCAAAGAGGAGATTGGTGGTTGTGGTGATAGAAGACTTGCACAGAGTTGAAGTAAGAGCAGAGGATGCAGAGGACACATCTTGATGACTCGCAGTGGTCAGTGGTCGCCCTGGAATAGACTCAAGTCGAAAGGAAATAGACGACATCATGGCCATTGTTTTTCTTCCATTTAAATGGTGAGTGGAAGTGCCGGTACCACTTGTGGCGTCAGCTACATCAAACTTAGTCCAGTCAAAAAAAGAGAATTTGAATCGTTTCTGCTGACTACCCAACATTTATCATTTGCAACTTTCAAAACCAAAAGAATGGATGAGGATTTGCTCGACTGGAATCAAACCAATACCACTAAAGGGCATTGACACTCACCCCTTTTTGGAGCTGGTAAGTCCCGCAGGCCAGGAATCGGTGGGAGTTCGAGACAGGGCACCATTCCACGGTGTCAGCACTCAACTCTGTGTCAAACACTTGCAAACTGCGGGTTCGTGACTTCCAAGCCATGCCCAACTTTTCCGCATAACGTTATGGCGCTGATCCAAAAGCTGGAAAGCGGTTTTATGTAAACTTTATTATCATGCGTTTCAAAAAGAAAGGCACATAAAAAAGGCATCATCTGGCGAACTAATCTCATAAATCGCTAGCTAGCTTGAAAGCTAAAGTTAGCTTGACTTGACTGCAATCCCAGTAGTATATTACTCTATCCGACAGCGTTGACCACGCTATATGCTACACAAGTGGACGACAATCGACAGGCTTATAAAAGGAATATAAATGGATTTAGGATAAACTCACGTTGCAAGGCTCTTCCGGGCGTTAAAGATGCTGGCGTGCAGGTTGATTAGCGCCACCTTGCTTTCCGGTGTATGCACCACTCCATTAATTAAAAAACAAAAAAAACAACCCCCCCCCCCCCAAAAGCCATTAAAACAGCCATAACGCTCCTCTGGCCATTTTACTGATGGCCACAAAAATAAACACGTATTAATAGTTTTCAAGATGCAACGAATACACAAGTTCAACATCCTGTTCAAAAATTAGTTTCAAATTTTTAATATATGCAGCAAATAAGTTGCAAACCTTAAGAGAAAAGTGAGTTTTCTGTTTCGCATCCCTAACCAAGAACATTGTTTTAAATGTGTCCTATGAAGAAAAAAAATGAAAATGAGTGTTGTTTACGTGACGTAGGACTCGCAGCGGTTCCAAGCCGTGACGTCTCCTGCCCGGTATGGAACACACCCCTCCTCTCGAGCCTTGGTCGGATTTCAGGACGCGATGGATTTCAGCGTTAAAAAGCTTGCTACGGGGGCTGGATTGCTTTTTTCACGAGCTGTGCAGGTATGAAATGCCCCCATATCAAGCTCGTGCATAGCACAGTTGTACACCGACGCTGAATTCTACCATATGTTTCGAACCTACAGTCCCGGTCTAATGCCGCTGTGGGAGATGGCTAACGCTACCGCAAATTGACATATTGAAGAGAAAAACAAACTACGTCATGCGTTGTTGGTTCACGTTTGGCCTTAAATTGTTTTTCAAGTTAGCATTGTTTTTAGCCTGCTTATACTGTATTGATGCAGAAATGTTGATGTTGACAGTCTGACAGAAGAATGACGTATGCTACCTGTATATTTTATAAATATCAAAAATTTGTGATTTGAAGATGCAAATCATGTACATAGGTATGGAAAAAATTGTGTTGTCTGCTGCTTCAGTTTACAGGCGAGAAGCTGGGTCAGGCGGAGAAAACCGAGTTGGATGCTCACGATGAAAACCTAATGATTCACGCAGACTGCACCAAAAACTGGACTGAGAAAATCTACAGGCAAGCAGTGGTCTTGCTGCAGCCCAATCCAAGTAAGACATCCATATCTAATATTGAAATCTCAAGATAAGAGCCATATGAACAACAAAGTCTCGGCATAGCCAAATTAGAAGAAGTGACGGATCCTTTTCACATCATTTTAGTAAAATACACAATTGTTAAATTAGAAAGCCACATAATTTAGTACAACTCGATACCATGCCACACAAAATTGATAAATATGATTGACACAAACAACAGTTGTAATGTTTACAAAATTGTGGCATTATTCAGGAAACTGAGGAGTCTGCTCTTTTATAGGCTTCACTACACACAGTACATCCTCTGAACTGACATGACTGTAAACTTGTAACTAACCTTGCAGTATATTTCCAACTATAGTACAAGAGGCATCCAATCTTGTTTTTCCTCTCAGACTATTGAAAAGCAGAATTCTACAGAATCCGTTTAATTGGAAGAAACAAACAAGATTGAGGGTTTAACCCCCGAGCGCATTTGTTTTTGATTTGTTTTGTATTAACACTCATCAGCATACCACACCGTAAACTTTAGCTTGTATTTGCTAGGTTAGAAAGCAAACCCAGAGGCCCAATGCAAAAATGTGCAAGTAATGGACGACCCCCATAAAAATCTTAAGAAATGCCTCTAGTGATAGGTCGTAGGTTTCAACCGTAAATTTATCACAATCTACAATACCAAAATACTTGAATATAATTTTAAACTCATCTAAAAACATTACCATCGATCCATCCATGTTTTTTTCTAGAGCTCATCCTCATTAAAGTCACAGTTGAGCTGAAGCCTATCCTAGTTGATGTTGAAGGAGAAGTGGTGTACACCCTGGACTAGTTGCCCACGAATTGCATCCACGCTCACATTCACACCTATGGACAATCTAATCTTCAATCAACCTGCATGGATGGTTTTGGAGGGGCCCGGTGGACGAGTGGTGAGCTCGTCGACCTCACAGTGCAGAGGTTGCAGGTTCGATCCTGGCTCCGGCCTTCCTGTGTGGAGTTTGCATGTTCTCCTCGTGCCTGCATGGGTTTTCTCCGGGTACTCCGGTTTCCTCCCACATTCCAAAAACATGCATGGCAAGCTGATTGAACACTCTAAATTGTCCCTAGGTGTGGTGTGAGCGTGGATGGTTGTTTGTCTCTATGTGCCCTGTGTTTGGCTGGCAACCGGTTCAGGGTGCCCCCCCACTCCCCTTTGCCCGAAGACAGCTGGGATAGGTTCCAGCACCCCCCGCGACCCTTGTGAGGATAAAGCGGATCGGAAAATGGATGGATGGATGGACGGATGGATGGATAGATGGCTGGATGTTTTTGTAATGTGGGAGGAAGCTGGAGTACCTGGAGAAAACATGCAAACACCTCACAGGATGTCTGGGGTCAAGACCTTGAGCCTCGGAACTGTGAGAGAGGCATAATAACGTTACCACACCTAACGTTAGCCCTCAGAAATAAATGTCTTACAAATGATTTGATTTTTAAAAAATGCTCCAGTGTACGACAACGTTAGGATATAGGGGACTGCTTCGGAGCCTGTAAAAGTAATTTCCGATCAAACAATTTATTCCATGTTTGACTTGGTGATACACAGTTTTTTTTCTCAATATGTCACACGTGGCTCTTTCTTTAGTTCGGCACTTACTGTAACTTACGTTGATCAACTGGCTGACAAAAACTGATCAGGTGTGAACTTCCACTGCCAATAGCGATTCCGTTTTTTCTGTATCATCATGAGTTTACCATTCTTGCTTTCGCCAACATCAACCCCACAAGGAGTTTTGCGTGCCTGTCGGACCTCTGCTGCAATCTTTTATCACTCTATCAGACGGTGGCTAACGCAAGCAACTCCTCTGCTTTTATGGAGCCCTGTAAAGAGCAAGGCATTTGGGTAGCATCTAATGACATTAGAGAGCACAACCCCCCCCCCCCCCCACAAAAAAAAAAAACATTATTAGACTGTACAGACAAATGGATAAATCACACATCGGTGTGATCATGCACTTTTAAAAAAGTGATCGGTACACTCTAGCACATCAGAATGTCGGTGCAGTTAACAGGCATATTTCCGAACACGCCCTTTGTAAGTAATGGCCTTCTCAAACGACGCAATGCTTTCGTTGTTCATGACAGTTACACTGTCAGTCTACCAGATCAATGTAATTCTGTGTCTCGGACTGGGCGAGATGTCACACTACAAGTCTGTCACCGACCAAACCCCGTCCAATCGACGCGTGCTTCCGCCAACATTCATTCTATGGGCTCCTGTCCGTCAGGGAGGCATGACAAACAGCTGTCAAAGTCATGCTGACGGGCATATTATGCGCATTCGTTTGTGATATGAAAAATAGGTGTAAAGCGCGGACACAATTACAATTCGGGACAAAATATTTCCCTATGGGTTTTAAGTGATACAGCCACGTCTACACACACAGTTGCAGCCGCGAGGTTGCAAGGCGTCACGATGGAGTTAGATGTTGGAAAATGAAGGACACATTTTGAAGTGGTCAGGTACTGTTTCCTAACCAGGGGGACACGTATATGAGCACATTGCAGGGGGTTTGTGGAAATATTCAATTTCTTCCTTGATCAATAACCTGTGGCGCAGCCACGCCAAATTCACAACAGCCTCTTGACAAATCAAGTGACTCTTTAAAACTCAGATTACTGATGAAAAGAAGGTTTAAAAAAAGAATGCGTATTTCAAAGGGGAGTTATTCAAAGGAGTTCCAATTTTTTGTGGTAAATTTTATTTAAAGTAAAGGCAGGTTTATTCTTTATTTTGATTCAGAAATAGACTCCATGCCCACGACCTTCATGAGGATAAGCGGTTCGGATAATTGGATGGATGGATTTTTGGGGGGATTTATATTACTTGTTTGATTTGAAGGCAACATATTTAGATGCTGTTTAGTTTGAGTTAAATATTCGACAATGCCTCAGAATTAATGTTCACATACCAATTACAATGATTTTCATTTAATAATCAGTTAATACGTTCTGCTTTTGGAGAATCAGCACATTTGAGTGGGGGTGTACTCATGGTATGACGAGGTTCAGGGGTACACAATGGAAAAAAAGGTTAGGAATGTTTTGCACACGCTATCTATCACCAGCTGTTGAGGAACAGTATAATGCAAGACTGAAAGAAGAAAATGCACCCTCATCCTCAGACACAGCACTATTTTTATTTTAATATTACTGTGTTACTCAAACTAGAAGAGTACAGTTATGATGATTTACATCGGGGGGAAAAAAGTCAGAAGCTCACACTCAAAATTTTGTAGCGTTTTAACATTTGGTTTTGTTTGATTCTGCATGCTACAGTTGACCACACTGGTGAGTATTGTACCTCTTTACTCGAGCCCTATTGTGGGAACGTTCTTTTCACTTCAGTCAATTGTACAGATTCGGCTGTAAAATTTACATTTCACTGCATTAAATCACCCAATGTCACCGGATATTTTGAATCCTAATCCTTCGCACGGCAAACTGATGGTGGGTCAGAATGGGTGAATGGTCAGCCTTTCCAAAATAAAACCCAGATATTTGCAACTTAAAGACGTCCTTATTAATTTTTTGCGGTTAATCATTCATTTCAAGAAAATAAACAGTCATTTGATCATTATGAAGGGATTATTGCGGATTTGGGTGTTTTGAGGAGTACAGCTTTCATACCAAGCAAACGTTATTAAGAAAAAATGACTCATTGAGCGGGAAATACCGTTGGGCCAGAAAGCTTTCCACAAAGGGGACAGGTGTTATCTTGTGCCTGTGGGAATTTTATGTTTGCCATTTATCTATTTTACATTCATTCAGTTTTTTTCTCCATTTTTTTAAATTTCACACCAGGGGCGGAGCTACGTGGCGGCATTGGCACTTTTTGGCCATCGCCAAACCTGAGAGAAAATTTTGATATTTGTGATTTCTCTTCCATTTTCACATGGATGAAGTATGGTATTCTTCGACCCATTGATACTCTGCCACACATTATTTATATTTACTGCAAATGAAAAAAAAAATGCAACTAATCTGAATGCAAACTTCACCCCTCACTCAGGTGTTATGTCATCCTGGCCACCCCATTGAAATTTTTTTGGCTACGCCCCTGTCTCACATGAGCTGTGACTACTTAGTGTATGGCTGTGTAGAGTAGATTGAGAAACCTTTTGAGTTTGTGTAGTGATGATGTGCAGTAATGTGTTGTATCAGTGTTGTTTTTATTAGATGCTGATGATAAAGTCAGCTAGGCTTTGATTTCATGTAGTTATGTAACATTTGGCTGCTCAGCGACTCATTGTATTTTTTTAATTTTTTTTTGACAAAGCTTGAAAAGTCAACACCTCGTAGAATGGAACAGATTAGGATTAATTTTCTTTTAATTAACCACCTGTTCCTACAAGCTTTGCCTTCATCTGTTTCATAAATACCACAGTGTATGATGATTTGTCCCACAATGTACAAATTATTGCGTATCACTGTAGTGTGATGTTATAACATTGGCAAGATTTTGTCCTATAATATCATATTGTGAGTTACTCTATGATTCCCACCAATTTTTGAGAACGTTTGGTAGAGAGGGCTTTGCAAATTCCCCATTAGCCGTTCATATTGTGCTATCTCTTTAACACCTATCATGCTGTAGTGTCACTGATGCGATCATGGAGTTATCTTCTAAAGTGTCCTGAACTGTCTGATAATTATGGCTTCATCAGTTATTCTATCCCATCGTATTATGTAAACAGCAAAAATCCATTTGACAAACCACACGGAAGCATGTCAGACACACACAGTATTTTGTGCAACTGGACAAACAGTGGGTGCTCTCATGTGGCTGTTCATCTCCACGCTCGCCACTAGTGGTCACACTTACTCCACCCAATGCTCCTGTAAAGTTGAGGAAAAAGTCAGTCGGAGAGTGACTCCCTTCCAAATTTACATCAAGGGCTGCTGTCATCAGTGCTGCGAGATTGACCCACAAGATTCCAATGCACGTGTGGACAGCAGTGGCGTTTGGTCTCTGATAACGTATTAATCCGCATGATCAGCATCCGTCCTGTTGAAATGTAGCATTTCTTCTGAGTATAGGGAGAAGAGTGTTTTTCCGTGGGATGAGTTGTTGGGGCAAAGTCAGTGGGGTGTCGGCAAATGTCTCCCGGGACCTACTAAACTCGTGATGAGCATGTGTTTTCTTTGGAAATGTATACAGTTCTGTTAAATGAAAGGAAGAAGGGTGTTCTGTTTCTTGCCCCCTTGGGTGAAGCTGCGGGCAGTTGTGCTCGCAGTCTCCCAGAAACCTGCGGTATTGCCAAGTGCAGTGTATGTAGCTTGTGTTACATGTCATATGGTCAGGTAGTGTTGGAGGGGCAACACCACTGGAGTTTCAATATAGCATCTATGCATGTCGTTATTGCCATCAATTGACCCGTTCATTTTTTGCAGGTGCTAGAATTGAAGAGTTTCTCTACGAAAAGTTGGACAAAAAGGTACCATCCAGAGATACCAATGGGGAACTTCTAGGTCAATATATGCAAGATGCTGCTCACGAATTTGGTCCTGACACTCCATATGGTAAGTGTTTAGCAAAAAAGCGTTAGCCACGTTAAATCCATTGGCTACCGTATTTTCTGGACTACTTGTCGGTCCGGAGTATAAATCGCATCGGGCATCATAAAATGCATAATAAAGAAGAAAAAAAACATATATAAGCCACACTGGAGTATAAGTCGCATTTTGGGGGGAAATTTATTTGATAACATCCCACACCAAGAACAGACACGTCATCTTGATAGGAAACTTAAAATGAAAAAATAAAATAGAGAATAACAGCCTGAATAAGTTTATGATATGCTAACGTTAAATGACGCTTAAACAACGAACTAAGAACGTGCCTGGTATGTTCACGTAACATATGAAGAGTTATTCAGATAACTATAAGAGAAAGAACATGCTAACAGTTGACCAAACCATCAGTGTCACTCCAAATCACTAAATCCAATGAAATCAAGGTCAAGGTCATCTTTATTGTCAAATATGCTTTATGTATGACATGCAGAATAGATGAAATTTCTTCCTCTCAATCCTCGGTGCAAACATGCAAACACACAGCTAAGACAAGATAGCAGCTAATGTAATGTAATGTGAACAGTATAAACAGTATAGACAATATAAACAATATAAACAACATAAACAATGGCACTTGTGGCTATTGTGGGTAAAGTGAGGTAGTGCGTTGTGCAATACGCAGATGTCGGATGATGAGGGGAGGGTCATAGTCTGTGACAGGATGCAGGGGTCGGGCAGAGGCAGAGGGCGGGGACTGCGGGAAGAGCAGGGAGGGAGTTGAGTCTCCTGACCGCCTTGTGGAAGAAACTGTTTTTGAGCCTGCTGGTTCTGGCACGGAGACTGCCAAATCGTCATCCTCTGTGTCACTTTTAAAGAACTCCGCAAACTCCTCAGGGAGTAGATGCGGCGCTTCCTCTTCTACGTCGCTTACGTCAGCGTCATTGTCAGTTGTTTTTATTAGTTACCGCCAATGTGGAAAGCAACAACACAGGCACCCTCTTGCTGTTTAATGTGAAAATAACGTGAAATGATATACTGTAATGTGTTAATCATGATAGGTCACACTCCCGGCCAAACTACAAAAAAACAAACAAACTGCGATTTATAATCCGTAAAATACGGTAATTAATTTAGTGAGTAATTAATAAGCCATACACTAAGTAGTCAGAGTCTGAACAATGTGTCTTGAATCTATCTTTAACATACCTGGAGCTACTGACTGAAAGTTTTAAATGTCCTATCACATTTGGTCTAAAGATAGCAGCAACTAACCAAAAAATGGCTATAAAGGCATGTTGCATTGGGAACATCCTTCCTTCTTTTCTTCCTTCTTTCTGTCCATCCATTCATCCATCCTTCCATCCGTTAATTCATCCATTTTCTTCTGCTTATCTGTGGTCTGGTCGCGAGGACGGTGGCTTTATCAGAGAAGCCCAGACTCTTCCTTCTCCCTAGCCACTTTCAACCAGCTCCTCTGAGGTGATTCCAAGGTGTTCCCACATCATTTTTCATTTCATCAAAATGTAATGGGTTATTGCTTGGAACATATGTAACCCTCAGCAGCATATCATGAAAAACAGTTGTGGTGTTTTGTTATTTTTGGGCATAACTTTTTTGAAGAACAAACTAACCTCTGACTATAAGGTGAATGTAAAGTAGAATTTTTCCAATTCAACATTCAGGGGCCTTTGCTTTAGTAATTAGAAAATTGAAAGATTTACCAGCGGTCATGTATCTTTAATAAGTCTGTGTGTTAATGAGATTCTTCTCCCTTCATGTCAGTACACTTCTCTATTATTTTGTGATAAGAGCGAGACCAGACTGTAAAAGCACTTTCACTGTCTTGAAAGTAGATAAGTGCAACAATTGTACTCATAACCCATTTCTGTTTCCTTGCAGGAAGTAGTTTAATCAAGGTCGGAGAGTGTGAGAGAAGATTAGGAGCAATGGAGAGAGAGTTCCTTCATACATCAGCCATTAGTTTTCTTACACCCCTCAGGAACTTTCTGGAAGGAGATTGGAGGACTATTACAGTGAGTGCAATACCTCACTGCTTATGCCACTATTTACTTTATTTATTGTCTTGGGTCAGTTTTCCTGTCCAAAGCATTAATAATCCTGCCTCTTTCTTGGAATGAAACCAAATGAGTAACCATGTTGAACTAGCCCCAGACTATTATTATTGTCATAATTTCAATTACACACATCGCGGGGATGAAATTATGGCATACGTTTATCATATGACAGTATTACAACTGCTGTCAAACTCTTATGAATCCGTTTGCAAAGAAACGTCGCCATTGGCCTACAGTGTACTTTAAATGCTGGTTACCAGACAGTCAATCTGGACTCTAATTGAAGTTTTTTATATTGTGTGTTGTAGTGCTTTTCAGCAACTCTGGAATTTTATATCTGTGACAATCCATCATAATCCCAAACTTTTTCTACTGTTTTATGCATAGCATATGTAAAAATGACTCTGTGACCTATTTTAAGGTTGAAATCCATACGATTAGCGAATTGGCGAATTGGATGCGATCGCTGACAAACGGCAAAAGGTTTGCAAAATCCTCACATTTGAATTTAGCACCACTCTGATGTAGGATCATGCCTCATTATTCAAGTACGTGCCCATTCCATGGTTGCCACACGGCCACTCAACGCAGGCAAAATGACTGAGGAAGATAATGCACTGCACACAAAAACTTTGTATCAGCTGCCAATCTCAAAGAAATTGAGGAATAAACTGCTTCAATTTCCAGCCATCCATTATCTGAACCTCTTATCCTCACGAGGGTTGCGGGCGTGCCGGAGCCTATCCTAGCCATCTTTGAGTAGCAGGCGGGAACTGTTTGCCAGCCAATTACAGGGCACACAACCAAACAACCATTCACACTCATCATCACACCGAGGGAAAATTTAGAGTGTTCATTTTTTTTTTTTTTTAATCCAGAGCATTTCAGAAATTGTGCGATGTCACATTTTGTGGTGTGTGTGTGTGGGTGTGTGTGTGTGTGTGTGCTTGTGTGTACTCACTAAACTGCAACACGGCTGTCTTTGCCGCATCCAAACCATCCTTAGGGTCCAGTGTGTGTGTGTGTGTGTGTGTGGGTGGGTGGGTGAATACAAAAAGGGAGCTTTAATTAAACTCTGACCATATCACTGTGCAGAAAGAACGACGTCTATTAGAGAATCTTCGTCTTGATTTGGATGCTGCTAAAGCACGTTTGAAGAAAGCCAAAGCGGCGGAGGCAAAGGCTGCCGTGAGTTAACCACATTGCAATCTCTGTAATGACTGATGATTAATGATGATTCTAGTAATCCCATATTTCACTTGCTGTGTATTCATAACCTTGGCAGTGCGAGGGTGATGTGAGTATTCAACGCATTTCTTCAGAATACTGTGTACGGTACTTATAATCATTTTTGCCACATTTGCTTCCATTATATTTTAGTGAATGATCATTAACAGAATGGGGTAAATCAAAGCAAATCAAAGACTACCACAAAAAAAAAAAAAAAAAACTTAAACTGAAGTTGGAATCTTGAACAGGAATAGACCACGTTGCTTAATTTTCTGCTTTGACTTACAGCATACGTGTTTGTTTGTGTGTTTGTTTTTTAAGCCCCAGTTCAGAAACAAATCACTGCTCGTATGAATGCTCATACAATTCGAATTTTGTCGTTTCACTATTTAAAGTCTTCATTCTTTGTGATACTGTGCATTATACTGTGTACGTACAGTAAAAACAAAAGCATGTGCTTGTATTTTAACATGAGTACAAGTACAGCTTACCAATCAAAGTTACATTCTCTTTGAAAACTCACTTTCAGTAGTTGGGCATTCGACTGTAATGTGAATATCACTTTTTGAAATGAACGACTTGAAAATAAAATGAGTTGTCCATTATATTGTAATTCATTGAGTCGTACCTGTACGTAGACAAATGTCAAGCAAAATCAGTCCAAATAGTTTCCTGTTGTAGCATATATTTTATGCTTTCATTGTCACTACTAATTTTTGGAATTATTATTCTCCAATACATCCACTGGTTATTTAGAGTTCACTGTAGATTTCAACTCAGGTTTTTTTTTTAATCACATTGTTTTTTTTAATTGGAAATGCTCCATTGTTTTTCAAAAGACGAAAATCTGTTTTTCATTTAGGAGGGTGAGCTTTTGCATGTCAAACCACTGCTATTTTGCTGACTAGATAAAATCAAAATGGTTTTGTTCCGTGCATATTTCCAGAGTGGGCCGAGTTACTGTGTTGCTCTATTGGATGTTTACAGTTCTTGAAACATAATACGAGAAAAAAAAAAACAACTGTATTGAAAATTTCGAAAATGTATGTGAAAATGAAATCTGTTTCTTTGTCTGATAAAGGTGGCTCCAGATTTTCAGGAGACCAGACCACGGAACTATGTGCTCTCTGCCAGTGCCTCTGCTGTAAGAGTCTCCTTTACTAAAACCAACTGTAAATTCTTATTTTGGGTTATCATGCTATAACTCATATGAGTGGGGAGGTGGGACTGCTTTGTACAGGCTATCTGTATTTTTAGGCACCCATTGTATCATTCTTGTACCCTTATTAAATACTCCATTCAGTATTGTAGTGACGGAAAGACACTTGCGATGTTGAACGCTAAATCAGGACATGTTCATTTTTCCCCAATCACCCAAACTTTAAAGATGTTTGCTGTTGGCATGCTACCTCAATCATAGGATATCATAAGGCCTCATCTTTCAATTTTTTTTTTTTCAGGTGCTCTCAGTAAGGTTCATGCACAAAAGTGAACACCCTAAAACTAATCTGAACTTTGACTGCTGCAAGCTGGATGTTTTCCAAACTACACTGGGAACTGCATAATTCACTCCTCTTCGAGTGTGGTTCTAGTTCCAACTGGGTTTCAATGCCATTTGACAATGACTGTGTTCCATCGTATAGCTAATGCCTTGCAAATGATTTTCTTCACTTCTTCTGATTGATGAGATAGATCTCTTTGAAACTTAAAAAGCTCTCTTTGGAAAATGGCTTTTTCTGTATGATACAACTAAAATGGATTTACACGAAAGAATCAAGTGCCAAATTCCGATGCATGTCTATATCAGGTTATTTTTGCCTGCCTATTTAAATGTATTTTTCAAGTAACTCATGTTTAATATGGCTGTATTTACATTCATGGGACACATGTCAAAGTCAAGTCAAATGTATCTATATATCCCTTAATCACAAAAACATCCCAAATGGCTTCACATACAATACATCATGTTTTAGGTACAGTATAGCGCTTTTCACAACAGGTCGAGCAAGCAAGTTTTTTTTTTACCTGCTTTTTTTATTATTTATTTTTTGTGAAGTAACAGTGATAGGATGCTTTGGGTGCAATGTACACTAGCAAAAAAATATATATTATGAATGACATGCACAATTTTTTTTTTCTTTCTCATTTACCCCAACCCCACTCACGGTCTACTTGGCACCAGTCCGCGGACTACTTGTGGACTTTTTAGGGGGTTCATTCATTCATTCATTTCCGCTTTATCCTAACAAGGGTCGCGGCGGAGTGCTGGAGCCTGTCCCAGCTGTCTTCGGGCAGTAGGCGGGGTACCCCCTGAACCGGTTGCCAGCCAATCGCAGGGCACACACAGACGAACAACCATCCACGCTCACACTCACACTTAGGGATAATTTAGAGTGTTCAGTCAGCCTGCCATCCATGTTTTTGGAATGTGGGAGGAAACTGGAGTACCCAGAGAAAACCCACGCAGGCCCAGGGAGAGCATGCAAACTCTACACAGGGATGCCGGAGCCAGAATCGAACCCTGCACCTCTGCACTGTGAGGTCGATGCGCTCACCACTCGACCACTGGGCTGCTTTTTACGGGGTGAATAAGCTTAACTGACGGGAATATACTGAACGATGTTTAACAGGGGTTTGAATGTGAATAGTCAAGGCTGGACACATCATCTCCAGTTAGGAGGTCTACACACTATGTAACCACATTATTCTAGGTTTGCATTTGTACTGTCTTCCCAAAAATATGTTTCTATTTCAAACAAGTTGTCGTGGCGAGTGGCCCGGTGGGCCAGTGGTTCAATTCAAGGTCCGGCCTCCCAGTGTGGAGTTTGCATGTTCTCCCCGGGCCTGCGTGGGTTTTCTCCAGGTACTCCGGTTTCCTCCTACATTCCAAAAACATGCATGGCAGGGTGATTGAACACTCCAAATTGTCCCTTGGTATGAGTGTGAGCGCGGATGGTTGTTCGTCTCTGTGTGCCCTGCAATTGGCTGGCAACCTGTTCAGGGTGTCCCCTGCCTACTGCCCGAAGACAGCTGGGTTAGGCTCCAGCATGCCCGCAACCCTTTTTCCTTTTAAACTGTCAAAACTACTGTTGAACCAAATGTATGCCCAATTAAAAAAAAACAAACAAACTTAAACTGGGATAGGCTCCAGCACACCCCGCAACCCTTGTGAGGCTAAAAGCAGATCAGAAAATAGATGGATGGATGGTTGGACGGTTGGACATGTTGTAGTGCTCATTAAAGAGGGAAAAGTAAAAAAAAAATAAATAAATAAAAATCAACTCTTGGTTTGATTTTTGTCCAATGAAATTAAAAGAGGAAATGGAAGTGATGCCGTTACAAAATCTTTTTGCATCACCATATCAGCGACCTAGCCCCAATGTGCCCCCCACTCTATAATGCAAACATATATGGAACTTTTTTTTTTCAACAGATTAATCAACCTTTTACTGTGATTATTTCTAAATTCTGTATTTTGTTCTGTCATATGCTTGTACCTTTCAGCTTTGGAGTGAAGAAGTTGAAAAAGTAAGTGTAACTATTTTTTTAATTGTACACCTGATTAAGAAAAGAACCCCTCTCATCTTCATCTCACACCTCGAATAATTTTAGCACTTAGAAGATGAAATAAAATCATCTGTAGTCTTATCCTCAGTCAAGGTTCTAGGTTTAAATCTTGCCTTTTTTTTAACTCAATGTCATCACTTCAATGTTGTTTTTGTTGTTTCAGATTGAACTTGAACTCAGGGTTGCCCAATCTGAATTTGACCGACAGGCAGAGGTCACACGGCTTCTTTTGGAGGGTATCAGCAGCACACACGTATGTGAGCCACCCTTTTTTTTTTTCATTTCAGACATTAACGGCACAAATGCAATGATCTATTTTGACTTTACCACGGTCAAAATACCACACACTTTATACATGTGTATTATTAAATTATTCCCAAATTAATTTTATGCTCCTGAATAAATGAGTTTGAAAAACAACAACAATCGGGCGAACACATAATTTAACGGGTTTGCGTGTGACTCTTGTAATTTCACTTCAGGTGAATCACCTCCGCTGCCTGCATGAGTTCGTCGAGGCCCAAGCAACTTATTATAAGCAGTGTCACATCCACATGCAAGAACTACAGAAAGAACTTGGAAGGTGAGAGCCAGCTTGGCAGATTGTGTGGATGGATGTGGAACTCACTTCATATAATATTGCACAAGTACAATCAATCACACTGTCCACAGACACAAACAAAAAAAAAAGCATAGTCATGGAGCCTGATCACAGCTATTAAATTACACACATGCATACTGTACATATTGACATTGAAAAAATATGTATTGACACAGAAACAACTGTCATGGCATGGAAAATGATACCATTTAAAACATACATAATACAATGTTTTCCTAACACGTCACAATCACAATTTCTGTTTTTTTTGCCATTGCCAGTGAAACGTACATTCATAACAACATTTTTTGTTTTTTTTTTTGTTTTTGTTTGGTCCGATGATTCAATAAGAAACATAAATGGCAATAATAAAAACAAAGCATACACAAACTTAAGACAAGTAGAAAATGAACAAGGTGCAATAGACATCAGGTGCAGATGTTTCATGAGAGAGCAAGAACCAGTTCCTGTGGCAAGAGGTTTTGGTCCAAATGGAGCCTCCTGCATGAGGGGAGTGTGTGGAACAGGCTGTGTCCAGGGTGAATTGGGTGAGCAGTCATCCAACTTCAGGGTCCTGGAGAGGTCCAGGTCCTGAATGGATACAGCCGATAGCCTTCTAACTATCTGCAGTCTGTACCTTTTCCTGACAGCACTACCATCCTAATACAAGGTGATGGAGGAGGTGAGGATAGACTCTGTTGACCGAGTAGAACTCCACCAACATCTTGGTTGGCAGCTTAAGTTTGTTCAACTGCCGCAGGAAGAAAATCCTCTGCTGGCCATTTTTGATCAAATGGCTGATGGTCGCTGCCACTTGACTTCCTGGGTGATGGCGGTGCCCATAAAGTGGAAGAAGATGGAGGAGTCTGTGAGGGTGAGGGAGCACCGTGGGTCTGTGACCTTCCTGAAGTCCACTTTGTTTTCTGAGAGAATTAAGCCGCAGGTTATTGAGTCTGACGAAGGTGGTGTCGTCCACAGACTTGATCGGTT
Source organism: Hippocampus comes (assembly GCF_001891065.2). Taxonomy (NCBI): domain Eukaryota; kingdom Metazoa; phylum Chordata; class Actinopteri; order Syngnathiformes; family Syngnathidae; genus Hippocampus; species Hippocampus comes. Next base: position 1,974,009 of record NW_017842057.1, on the reverse strand, counting down.
TTACTGACGAATGGCTGGAGGTGCAGCAGTTGGTGTTTTGCAAGAAGAGACAGCGGGGGAATTACACAGTCCTGAGGGGCTCCGGTGCTCATGGTCCTTGTGTCCGAGACAGTCTTCCCCATCTGCACAAGTTGCTTCCGGTACATCAGGGAGTCTGTGAATTACCTGTAGAGAGAGTCGGGTACATTGAGCTAAGAAAGCTTCTCCTGGAGTTGAGCTGAGAGAATGGAGCTGAATGGAACTGAAGTCCACAAACAATTTTCCAGGGAGTCTAGATGTTGCGGTATGGAGTGGTGCGCCAGGTTAACTGTTGACCTGTTAGATCTGTAGGCAAACAGCAATGGGTCCAGGAGAGGAGGGGTGATTTATTTGAGGTGGGGGACCAGCCACGCAAAGGACTTCATGACTACAGACGTCAGCGCCAAAGATCTGTAATCACAAACTAAATATGAGCAGAATATAGACTTCACCGGTAATGCTTGACTTCTTTGGAGAACATGGACAATAGTGGAGGACTTCAAGCAAGCTGGCACATGGCATGACTCCAGTGAGGTGTTGGGAGCCAGCTCATCTGCAAAGTGCCTTAAAAGTGTACAGGGAGACACTGTCCGGTCTGGGATCTCCATGGGGGTGCAGCCATCTAAATATTGTGTGCACATTCTGCTCGTAGAGTGACTGGGCGGGCGTAATGGAAGGGGGTCATTGGAGACTAGGATTGGATTGGATTGGATTCAACTTTATTGTCAAATGTGCTGTATGTGCAGCACAGATGAAATTTCTTCCCTCTCAAGACAACATAAAACAAGAGGAGCCGCTGCGGGTGTCCGCGCCGCCATCAAAAGAAAGTTAAAAAATGACACGAGACACAGACAATCGTGCAATCTTAACCACTTTCCTGCATACACTTTGTTGTCTGAAGCAGTTATAGATGAAAGAGGAGCGAATCAAAGTGTCCTTTTCACCAGTGGATCAAAGACATCATGCTGCAATGTGCACACATCTGCTTCAAGCTAAGCTTGAAAGCAACAAGAAGCTGTAGCATCCATTAACGAAAAAGAGATATTGGCTCTCTTCTCCTGTCCCATGTAAATCCGCTTCAATTCCAAGTCGCGACTCCCAGTTCCACATACGCATCGGCGCTCTGCGCTGACGCTCCTTCTCATCATGACGCTGTTGCTGTTGCCGCTGCTGTTGAGCAACCTCCAACTGGGTCCCATAGCGGCTCCTAAAGCCACAGCGACCCGAGTACCTGCAGACCCAGTTGTCGGCTGTCGACTGGGAACTGTTCGTAGCCCGAAGGCACGCTCAACGCCGCTTGGAGGTCGTTCCCGAGTTGGGCTGATGATGCTGTTGGGGGATGTGGGGATGTTTACGTAGGATGGTGTTCAGGGCAAAGGCCAGGTCGTTCACACCTTGTGGGGGGATTAGTCTTGTAGGTGGTAAGCAGTCAGAGAGTTATTAGCCATGAATTGCTGCTGGAATCCTTCCCTGAATACTCAATTTTGGCATGTCTCACCTCTCTGCTAAAGCGCTTTTTCACCCTCTTGTAGCTGTTTTGTCTCTGCTTCTGAATGCTGTCTCCATTTCTTGACCAGACTGTTTGAGGTGGTATCACTCAGTGTTTGCAAACGTAGCAATTGCTGTTTTTCATTTTGATTTGTTAAAAGTTACAAAAATTGCAAAGGTCTTTGCCAGACGTTTACAAACTGCTTTATTGGTCGCAGACTGTTTTTCTTGATGCCATCACATTTTCAACATCTTCAAAATGTCTTTGTGACAAGAAAAACAATAAAAAGACCTTGGCTACGCATGAAATCACTTGCAATCATGCTCACTGAGACACGGCCTTAAGCTGGGAACCATTCAGACCCGTTTGCATGGGCCGGTCATAAACCTAAAATTGAAAAAAAAATGGTAATTATATTCATAAGTGAAATAAAAACGAATGTTTCCAAATAATCATAACAGAAGTGTACAAAACTAATCAAACTAAACAAGTTGCAATTGAAATAAAAGCTGAGCGTTTTCCATTTAACCACCCATCCATGACTACTGCTTAATAAAATCAAGCGCCCTGAGGTGGAGTGGAATAGCCTACTGTACTTTTCAAGGGGAATAACAGCCACAAATCGGAATGTGTGTCCATCCTCACGGTCGCCGATTCTGGAGCCAGGCTCGGCAGTGGAGCTTCATCGGACTCCGCCCGGGCCGCAGTTATTCTCCAAAGCTGCCCAGCGCACACATTTTGTTGATAGAAAACATTGACAAAATGTGAGAAACATATGGCAGTTCATCAGAACGTGACGGGCCGAGAGGAAACATTCTGGGAACAATCAGTCAATCAAAACATTATCTATTGAGAGCTTCTCACCCAGAAATTGGCACCCAAAGCGCTTTACGGATTAAAATAGCAATCATTGATTTGTTAGTCCTGACGGTGAGATGTGTGTTCAATCCATCCCTTACGAAAGGAAAATATATTTTCAATATATTAACTGTAATATATTTTAATATATTTTAATATATTGTCAATACATATATTTTACAATATATTATATATTGGCCATAATATATTGTTATATAGTGCAATATATTGCAAAATATACAAATGATTGCCGCTTTTCATATATTGCAATATATTGCGAAATAACTTACAATATATGCATTTATATAGTACAAAATATATGTAATTTTGTATTTATAAATAACTAATCATATATTGCAATTTATATTGGACAATATATTAGTGATATATGTAAAGATATATGATCAATATATGATACAATGTATAAATATTATATGGGAATATATGTCACAACTATATACAGATACGTTTAATTAATATGATACAATACATTGTAAATACATGTGAATTATATGGAAACATTATAAAAATATATGAGCAATATTTTTAAATTAAACACAAAACACAAACTAATGGGTATATCAAAAGTCACCATATACTGTATTTTTCATCAGCTCAAAAACAAATTCTGACAGTGCAGAGGTAGAGGGGTAAATATTTTCAGTGCAACATTAAATGGCGAAGATTCTTAATAGAGGTTCTACACCTTTTGCATCACGACAACACCCTTAACAAAATAACTGAGTGGATTACTAACATGATAACATAAATAGCTGAGTTTTGATTAAAATGTCCAAGTTGTGCATTGAGGAGATTCCACACAGAACACAGACAAAAATCTTGCT
>NW_017842057.1:1965235-1968977 GCF_001891065.2 Hippocampus comes | reverse complement strand
AAATCGGTTTTCGAACAGCCTTCTGGAACGGATTATGGTCGAAAACCGAGGTATGACTGTAATTCAAAGTTTTGCGCTTCATCTGGTGTCGAAGCTTGCACATTCGGCTGTTGATGGATTTTCTCACATCAGCTTCCTTGGCCGTTGGAAACTGTGCTACAACAGCATCTGTGGAAAAGAACAACATTGATTACCCATTCCAGTCGTCTTGCTTGCTCTCCCCTTGTCAGTGGCGTCTTGGGACAATTTTTCAGCCTGGGAAAATGGCTGTGAATATGGCCCCCCTAATGGGATTGTGTAGTATCAACATAATGTGTGTGTGTGTGTGTGGGCTCGTCCAACTGCAACTATTCTGAAGTAAAAAGTAACAATATACATCAGTTGAATTTCTTCACATTTTTTCAAATTTAATGTTGAGTCATAATAAGGAGCACCGAAGACTGGTAGTGGTGGTGGTGGTGGTCTTATCACGGTCACCCTGGATGAGTGTGTCAATGTTCCCCAGAACTGATGACACAGACTTCATTGCTGAAAAAAGAAAATTATCAGCTTCAACCTTGACGCTAGGTGTCGTTATTAATTTTGTGCCTCATAACGGCCCTACCCCTAGTGCATGCGCTAGGTTACCATCTTGAAAGTAGTTCATATTACAACATTTTGCTAAGAATATCTAAGATCTGTACTTCAGTTTCTACCTCCGCGCCAGTAATATCCAATATGGCGGTCTCGCAGATATGCTAATGGATAATAGTCTCACGAGGATGAACGATGGTGTTGCATTGCTAAAATGAAAATGGCTAGTGCATGAGCAGGCAACTTTGCATACCAAGGAGTTCAGAAAAGAAAGCTTAAACGCTTTAAGACAGGATAAAAGTAATAAAAATAAAAAATAGAGAAAGCAAAGTAAAAGACGTTATGCAAGAAATTGATGTCAGTGAAAGTGAATGCTGATCGTAAATTTCGCAATTTCCTTCCCTTTTTTTTCCTTTGTACGCTGGCTATATGAAATGTCAAATAAGTGTATGCTCGTGTGCTTATGCACTATTGGAATAAAAATAAAAAGTACACATATACTTTTTTTTGTGTATGTGTGTTTACATCTGAGATAAAATTCTATCGTGAAAAGTCCCGTTGTGAAAATTTTCTTGCCGTTTCACTGTAGCAACGAATTACACAGACAGTATAAAACACAGGACAGAACACTACGATCAATTCATTTACTGACAACTACGCCCGCTAGTTACATGTGTTATAATGAAAATGGGCCTGTATGAAATGGACGACGTAACATACCTTTCATGTGCTTCGAGCCTTTTGCGTGAGTCTTCAGTGGCGAAACACCCAAACTTTTCACGGAGATGCTCCTGTTGCACACTCGGCAGTAGGCCGACGAATTATCGCCGGCAACTTTACCGACCCAATCACGGAATTCCGGCTGTTCCCGCCACCCCCCTTGAAAGTGACATTGTCCCGGCATATTTGTCTGTCTGTCACTAGCTGAGGATGTTAATTTCGATGAGTAGCTAATTCCAGAAAATACAGGTACCCGAAATGACCCGAAGTGATCACGTGATCATCATCGGAACTGATCGGAGACGGCGAAGGCATGTAGCTCGACAGCGGGGTTTGAGGGGAACGCGCCAGGCGCATTTTACGACAAAACTATGGAATATTATACTATTGGAAGGGTGGACAAAATGACATACACAAATGAAATGAACACCACAGGTTGATTTTTATGGGTTTTTATGGATTTTAGAAGTTTTTCCTGAAAATGTTGGACAATTATGTACATCATTTTACAACTTTTTTTTTTTGATTTTTATGTACTTTATGGACCCGTACGAACCCTGTTATATAGTACAAAATACATGTAATTTTGTATTTATAAATAACTAATCATATATTGCAATTTTATTGGACAATATATTAGTGATATATGTAAAGATATATGATCAATATATGATACAATGTATAAATATTATATGGGAATATATGTCACAACTATATACAGATACGTTTAATTAATATGATACAATACATTGTAAATACATGTGAATTATATGGAAACATTATAAAAATATATGAGCAATATTTTTAAATTAAACACAAACTAATGGGTATATCAAAAGTCACCATATATTTTTCATCAGCTCAAAAACAAATTCTGACAGTGCAGAGGTAGAGGGGTAAATATTTTCAGTGCAACATTAAATGGTGAAGATTCTTAATAGAGGTTCTACACCTTTTGCATCACTACAACACCCTTAACAAAATAACTGAGTGGATAACTAACATGATAACATAAATAGCAAGTTGTGCATTGAGGAGATTCCACACAGAACACAGACAAAAATCTTGCTCGTAACCCTTTATCCACTTGTGAATAATCCATTTAGTGTAAACTTTAACAAAGTGTGCAACCTGCACATAAACATACACACAAACTGTGCAAAATAAGTACAAAATGTGAATAACCACTACAATCAAACCTCGGTTTTCGAACGTCTCTGTTCTCAACCAAATCGATTTTCGACCCAAAATTTCGAGTTTTTTATGCCTCGGTTGACGACCGAATTTCGGTTCTGAACAAACTTAGCACACTTGAATGCATCACTTGACTCCTCTCGCCTTCCTAACACGAGGAAGTGACGTTTCCTCGATTGGCGTTCCATGGTGAACAGACGTGTTAAATAAAGATTTTTTTTTTTTTTTTTTAAAAAGAGTGTGGTTTTGGTTCTCACACTTTCATTTGCTGTATAACCAACAGGAAAGTTCTCCCTCCTGGCAGAAATGCATTTAGCTAGAGTACAGCCAACTCTGAACAATTTACCTTGCAAAGCTTGAAGTTTCCTTGGGTCAAGAGCCTGCCGCCGCTCAGCACTGGGATCCAACTTGCTGAACCCGCCTTTAAGGTTGGACTTGATGAGGACTTCAAGATCAAAGAGCCCCATCAGTAGCGCCGTGCCATACCATTGGCTGTGGTACAAGTTTTTGCAGTCTCCCAGCAAAGTGATGAAACAGTGACACCTTCATTCTCGATTTTCACCTTATGTAAACAAAAGCAATATAAAACCATGAACAAGGAAACAAGTAAAGTCAATACAAGTATTACAATGCATAGATGAGGGAAAAAAAAAAGCTTCAAAGAAATTTGATGCCAGTAATATGTTAGGTTTTAATGTTAGAGATTTAATAATTAACAAATAGATACTTGTAAAGGTGCAAAGTGGTGTTTCACCCAAGCCATCACTCTCAGCATCAGGTCCATCAGCATGTTTGGTAGGATGGTTGTCAACTTCGGTGTTGGTGGTGTTAATGGTGACAAGTTTTCTCACCTCAGAGATTTAATAATTAACAAATACATACTTGGAAAGGTGCAAAGTGGTGTTTCACCCAAGCCATCACTCTCAGCATCAGGTCCATCAGCATGTTTGGTAGGATGGTTGTAAAAGGGGTCTATCATTAAAATTATAATAACAGTAACATACTGTATTATGGGATTGACAGAGACTTTATGTACATTGGCTGTATCATGTTTGCTGACCTTGGGCTCATTTACAGTTTTCCAACAACCAAACATCAAATAACATGTCAGTTAGAGTTATGGCAGTGCACAGTAATCGGTCATTTATTTAATTTAATTAATTTGGAATATTTTGAGTAATTTTAAGTAAAATTATCTCCCAATGGAATGAATATTTCTGGACAAGTAAAAAGTACTTACAATAACAATAAATAT
>NW_017842057.1:1960650-1963790 GCF_001891065.2 Hippocampus comes | reverse complement strand
AAACAATGTGCCCAGACGACCTGACATGGAATGGAGACAAGACCCATCGAGATCACAAGATTGGTAAGATATAGGCTGGTATTATTTATATGATTTGAAGATGCAGGCATGTGCACATAATATTATGTTTTGATCTATCTGATGACATTGTTTAAAAAAAATAATCAGACTTCATGTTCAAGCAGTTAGCCTACTTGGTACTTGAGTGTTCTTTTTAGCAAATCATTTTTTGACTTGTACTTGAGAGATTTTTGTAATGACTTTTAACTTTTGTACAGTATTCCATCCATATACTTGTATATTTTGAATCAAATGTTTTCATAAACAACAGAATTATTGATTGATGGTTATAGAATCAGAATCAGTATCGTCTTTATTGGCCAAGGATGTAGAAGACACAAGGAATTTGTCTCGGGTATAACACGCTGCATTAGTATCATCATAAACAAGGACATGACAAATAAGTATGGACAAATAAGTATGGCAGGACATTCCATAATGTAAGTGAACCGTAGTGCGGTGGTACCACCCAGTGACAACTGTGAGCAATACGCTTGTTCAATAAAATTTACGCTCATGGTGTCATCGCTCTGTATTTTACTTTTTTTTTTTATTTTTTATCAGGTGTACTTGTGGTAAATGCCAGCAAATGCCGACAGCAACGAATGTGTTTGCTGCTATGAAATTCAAGAAGTAGTGACTGTACGTCGACAAGGAGAGGAACACTTCAATCAGGTGCTGGACTGCATCACCGACCATCCTGGACTCAATGCTGTGTGCCTCGACCCATCCCGACAGCAACGAATGTGTTTGCTGCTATGAAATTCAAGAAGTAGTGACTGTACGTCGACAAGGAGAGGAACACTTCAATCAGGTGCTGGACTGCATCACCGACCATCCTGGACTCAAAGCTGTGTGCCTGGACCCACATGGATTACAGGTGGCATGGATGACCTACAAGCAGCAGTACAAAGGCAAGGCATTTGATGGGCCACAGGATGCGCTGATGCTGGAAGTTTCTTGGTCAGGACAACCGTGTTGTGCTCCCAGCATGCGCCGTGTCTTGTATCAGGGCACATTTTCCACCACCAGAAGAGGAGTCAGCTGTACTCAAAGGGTTTCGTGTTTCACAGAGAAATGTTCCAGAACTGTGATTGGGACTGGTTTTAGAGTGGTTAATGTGGACATGGTGTCAATCATAACAAAATACTGTAATAAAAATAAACAAATGAGGACAACTGAAGACAGGGAATGTAATTTTTTTATTTCCTGAGGAATCGAGTCTGGTGCTCGGCAGTAACGGTTGACTTGTCCGGTCTGGTCTGTTCAGTGCTGCTGTCAAAAATTGCGGGTCGACACACACATCACCAGTTCTGTACTTATTTTGAATGGCAATCAGTTTCATCACCTCTGACAGGCAGTCATTCACATAGTCTACAAAAACAAAAAAAAACATATTGGGATGATAAATATTTGGATGACATATGGGTTATACTCAGTATGTGCCTGGAATTACTTTTTAATTTCATAACTTACCATAAGTTGCATCCAGCAGTATCTTTCTCAGAGAATACCCCCCACTCTTATATTTGGGATAAACGATACAGTAGGAGTGTATTCCTTCCTTTGTCACGTTCTGTGGTCTGCCAGCATTTTCATTATAATGCATAGCAGCAAGAATTATTCTGGAATAGAACAAAAAATGCCTGATCTTATTTAAAAAAAGTGTCAAATTGTGATGAAATATCTTTTTAATCTCAAAGTTCTACATTTCACTGTAGTCTACATTTCATGCATATCAGTTTTCTTTAACACACCTGCTTTTCATTCCTTTGTACGAGAAGTAGTACATCTTTGGGACAAAGTGATTCACCACACTGTGAAAAGCTTCCACGCCACTGGTCTGTCCGAGGTGAGACATCTTCATGACATCGTTGACAAACATGGTCTTTGTCAGGAGTTCCACCACTGCGACATTGACTTCAGTACCTTTAAATGAATTTATAAGGTATGACAACATTTCTATTTTTTAGGGTTAACTAGCAGGCAACATCTAAAAAAAAAAAAATACCTGGTAATAGCCACGCTTTTTCTCTAGTAATTGGAGGATGTAAACAACTATCGTGCATGTTCTGCAGGTGGTCCACACATGCCAGACACTGCTTCTTTTCCTCCGGTGTCTGGGAGAAAAGTGCACACCAGTACAAATGGCACTTCAAATTTTGTACCCAATCCTTCAGGATCGACATGCTCTTCTTTTTGGCCAAGGAGTCCAGTTTCTTGCACATACCTGTATATTTAATATGATATGAAAACTCGTGAAGTGACGTGCATGATATATAAGACATAATCCCAAAAACTCGCGCATTTATAAACATTGAAATACACTAACCTTTAACAATGTGCCAACAATCATAATAATGGATGACTTGGGTCCAATTCTCCCTGATCCATTTCAGCACCTGGCGATGCCTGTCAGTGTCAGTGACGACAACTTTTACATTGAAGCCTTCCAACTCCTAACTGCATCTTTTCAGGCCCTCCAGTTCCATTCAATAGCTTCCCCCAGTCTCGTTACTCGAAAGGATAAGTTTAATATGCGTCATGAAACTAAAATAATTGGCATGTAATTATGACGCATATAATCTACAAAGCAGTTCACTGCCTATGGGCTAGTCGCACAGTTTTCCAAGAGGACGTGTCATGTTTATTCGTCAACAAAGCAGCGCTACCAACCTATTGAAATGTACTTCCAGAACAATTTGTCTGACTGCCATTATTACTCATCGCTGATATGAATAGCATCGATCGGGGTTTGCCTCGAGCCGAAAACTAACGCCGCTATCGCTAGCTTCTCCTGTTCAACGTTGCTAGCTTCTCGAGTTAGCTTTCGGCTAACGTCGCTACCTTCTACTGTTCATTTCACAAGAGTTGGCAGCTATGCTTTGACAAAATCATCATCATCGATCCAAAAATCACACTTACTTTTTTGCAAATCCTTGATCATAAGCAGACCGGTTGAGAAAGCAGTCATCTTTGAAGTGGAGATGGCAGAGAACACTCATCGATGATGGCGTGAAATCCATTCGCTTCGTGCAAATAAAAGATTTAAGTGCCCTGCTATCCTTCGGCCACTGGTA
>NW_017842057.1:1957826-1959375 GCF_001891065.2 Hippocampus comes | reverse complement strand
CCTCTGAAAACTGGCATGTTGACCTGATTTCTGACAAGTTGGCCGGGAGGTCTGGGGGTAACTATAGCCCTCCGGCTATCCAACCCGATCACTGTCGTTTCGAATCCGATGTTGCATTTGGGAATAAAACGCCCATGAAATGGGAAAATGTGCCCTTATTATTATCAGGTCATTAGTTCCCTTATTATTATAAGGTCACATTTTCCCTTTTCAGAGGCCTTTTATTTCCAAATGCAACATCGGATTTGAACGAGAGTGGTCGGAATGGATAGCCGGCGGGCTGTAGTTACCCCCAAACTTACGACCCTCAGGGGATAACGAAGGTTTATTTTTTAATATTTTTTTTAAAACCCAAATGCAACATCGGATTTGAACGAGAGTGGTCGGAATGGATAGCCGGCGGGCTGTAGTTACCCCCAAACTTACGACCCTCAGGGGATAACGAAGGTTTATTTTTTAATAATTTTATAGAGACAGTCGAAAATGTCCACATGTTAGGCGTTCAGATCAACTTTTCGGGAAGAAGGTCATATTTTCCTTTTTCGGAGGCCTTTTCCTCCCAAATGCAACATCGGATTTGTACCAGAGTGGTTGGGTTGGATAGCCGGGGGGCTGTAGTTACCCCCAGACCTAGGGCCCACACGGGATAACGAAGGTTTATTTTTTAATAATTTTATAGAGACAGTCGAAAATGTCCACATGTTAGGCGTTCAGGCCAGCTTTTCGGGAGAAGGTCCTCTTTTCCCATTTCAGGGGCGTTTTATTCCAAAATGCAACATTGGATTCGTACCAGACTGGTCGGGTTGGATAGCCGGGGGGCTGTAGGTACCCCCAGACCTACGGCCCTCACGGGATAACGAAGATTTATTTTTTAATATTTTTTTTAAAACGGTCGAAAATGTCCACGTTAGGCGTTCAGGCCAACTTTTCGGGAAAAGGTCATATTTTCCCTATTCGGAGGCCTTTTATTCCCAAATGCAACATCGGATTCGTACCAGACTGGTCGGGTTGGATAGCCGGGGGGCTGTAGGTACCTCCAGATCTACGGCCCTCACGGGATAACAGTTTATTTTTTAGAAACAGTCAAAAATGTCCACGTTAGTCGTTCAGTCCAACTTTTCGGGAATAAGGTCATATTTTCCTTTTTCGGAGGCCTTTTACTCCCAAATGCAACATCGGATTTGTACCAGAGTGGTTGGGTTGGATAGCCGGGGGGCTGTAGTTACCCCCAGACCTATGGCCCTCACGGGATAACGAAGGTCTATTTTTTAATAATTTTTTTAAAAACGGTCGAAAATGTCCACATGTTAGGCGTTCAGTCCAACTTTTCGGGAATAAGGTCCTCTTTTCCCATTTCAGGGGCGTTTTATTCCCAAATGCAACATCGGATTCGAAACGACAGTGATCGGGTTGGATAGCCGGAGGGCTATAGTTACCCCCAGACCTCCCGGCCAACTTGTCAGAAATCAGGTCAACATGCCAGTTTTCAGAGGACTTTTATTTCAAAGTTCAACATCGGATCCGGACGAGGGTGGTCTGGATAAAGAGT
>NW_017842057.1:1950787-1954899 GCF_001891065.2 Hippocampus comes | reverse complement strand
AGCCTGACCCCAAATATTGATGAACTTGTAGAAAAGTTAAGACACCACCGAGTATCAGCCTCAGCCTCAAAGAAGTGAATATTACTTATAATATACTGTGCAATCACATACTAAGAGTTTTTACTCAGTTCAAGTTTAAAAATTAAAGTACAATATTTGCTTTCGCTGTTTGTTACTTCTTGAAGAAAGTGTTGTTTTTGGTTTATACATTTTTGCACTTTATTTTGTTGTTTTTCAATCCAATTATGTTTTAAAAATATTTTATTCGAGTAAATGATCGAAAATTACTGCACTATTATTTGTTTTTCTTTTAAGTAAATTTAGCCTACTTTAGCTAAAAAAGAAAATATGGACTATTGATAGTGCCTTGAATAATATCGGCTTTTTTCATTCATGTTATGGGTATTTTTATACAAAGGAATTTTTTTTTGTGCCTGTTGAAAATTAAAGTTTACTGACATAGCCATAAAAAAATGTTGCTTTATTTATCTGACCATATTGGAATGTATTTGTTAGGTTTTCAGTCAATTAAATTTGGTTCAATAAACAATATGTGGTCATTTTTAAAATGAAATCAGTCCGGCCCTCGGCTTGCAGCAAAATTTTTTATCTGGCCTTCCATCCATTTGACTTTGACACCCCTGCTCTAAAGGATAAGTTTAATACGTGTCATGAAACTAAAATAATTGGCATGTAATTATGCCGCATATAATCTACAAAGCAGTTCACTGCCTATGGGCTAGTCGCACGGTTTTCCAAGAGGACGTGTCATGTTTATTCGTCAACAAAGCAGCGCTACCAACCTATTGAAATGTACTTCCAGAACAATTTGTCTGACTGCCATTATTACTCATCGCTGATATGAATAGCATCGATCGGGGGTTTTTGCCGCGAGCCGAAAACTAACGTCTAGTGATGGGAATTCCGGCTCTTTTTAGAGAGCCGGCTCTTTCGGCTCCCACATGGCTCCTCAGTTTTTTTGTTGCTTATCTCAATTTACTACCAAAAATAATGTAAAATTATGTGTAAAATGAATGACTAATGTAAAAAAAATATATATACAGCATATCAAAGATTTATTATTTATATGGCTTTATTTATATTCTTCTGAACATACTCAACATGGAGTACAACATGGAGTGCTACAAAAAATAAATTACAAAGTACAAAAACAAAGGCTCATCTCAAAACAAGGTCAACAAAAAGTTCCAATCTCTGATTGTGTATATTTATAAACGTTTAAGTATTTACAGTAAAACAACAGAATTAAGCTTTGATTACCACACAACAAATAAATATAATAATTAAATTAAATATATAAATTAAAATTTGATATTGGATATTTTAACCTTGCACAGTCTACACGCTGCCTTTGAACTATTGTTGGGGGAAGAGCGGCCTCCTCTTCCCCGCGTGTTCGTTGAATTTCGGACGAGGAGAATGTTGGTAATCCAAATAAAGGCTGGAGGCGATGAACAGTTCCTTCGAAGGCTTTTAATTTATTTCTGCAGTTTACAAATCGATTTGGGCTCCTGAGGGGTCCAGATTTGAAACAGGAAGCGTAGAAGAAACACATTCATGAGATTATATGGAGACAATATGATAATGAGAGGCGGTTAGGTACGCCTCTCATGCAAATCCCGGAAACAAAGAAAGTAACATGACATCTGACCCGGTGTGCCTGGAAGAAGGTGGGAGTGGTGAGGTGAGACCAAACGACCACTACCCACCATTTGGTGTGATGGCAAGTTCCAGAACCCCCGCTGTGCATACATCCTGAGATAAGAGGTCTTCCCAGGGGGGCTTAACAGCGATCAGGGACCAACCCAAGGTGCGGGGAACAACAGAAGAGACACTTGGGGGGCCGTTAATCAACCAAGGAGGAAGAAGATAAACTTTAACACCACATACGTTGTTTTAAGTGTGCAAACAAATGTTCAGGAAAGAAACTGAGATCAATAGTACTCATAGCAAAGCGCAGTCCCTCAATAGCTGCAACACAGATACTTGAGATAACAGTTCCTCTTTTGATGTTGACATGTCCTCTGGAGGGGTCATAAAAGTAGTGGGGGTGAGGGGTTACCAAAGGTGATTGTAATCACAGTCAGCAGGAAATACCTTCAACAGCATTCTACATTGTTTCTTTCACATCCAGCTAACAGAGAGGAATCATATCTTAACACTATCAATTAAGATGAAATGAGTCCAAATTTCACTGCGTTTCCTATCCATTTTCTCACTTTTCCACTTTCCACCCTGTTGTTTTTTCTCTGTAGCGCTATCGAGCTCTCTCTCGTCTCCCTTTCTCTCCTGTTCGTGTGCTGCTCACAGTGTGCTGCTGTTATGTGTCTCTAACTCCTCCCCCTTCTCTTCACTCCAGCTTTTTTTTGTGTGTGTGTGTGTGTGTGTGTGTGTGTGCGTGCGTGCGTGCGTGCGTGCCTGCCTGCGTGTGTGTGTGCGTGCCTCCCTGCCTGCGCGTGTGTGTGTTTGTGTGTAACCCTCCCCTCCCTCTTCTTACCACGGATCTTAACCAATCACGTGTGGCTTTAACCGAAGGAGGGAAAAAAAAACAGAACAAAAAAGCCGGCTCCCGTCGTTCTCTTCAAAGAGCCGTCTCTATTAGCCGGTTCGTTCGCGAACGACACATCACTATCGCTAGCTTCTCCTGTTCAACGTTGCTAGCTTCTCGAGTTAGCTTTCGGCTAAAGTCGCTACCTTCGACTGTTCAGTCCACAAGAGTTGGCAGCTATGCTACTGTTCATGCCACAAGAGTTGACAGCTATGCATTGACAAACTCATCATCATCTATCCAAAAATCACACTTACTTTTTTGCAAATCCTTGATCATAAGCAGACCGGTTGATAAAGCAGTCATCTTTGAAGTGGAGAACGCTCGTCAATGATGGTGTTAAATTCATTCGCTTCGTGCGAATAACAGATGTCGTGCCCTGCTATCCTTCGGCCACTGGTACAACTTTTCTGTCGATTGCAAACAATACATCGCCACACACCGGCGTGGCATCTTACCAACAAGCAATGCAACAAGGCTGTTCAATGGAAGGACTTCCCTCGCAGTTCTCCATGTGACGTCATTTCCGAAGATTGCCAAAGAAAAGCATTTTCGTTGTCAAGGGCGTTGCTATGGGTTAAACAAAGAATCTGGAAGGGTTGCGTTAAAAAAAATAATGGAAATATGCTTATAATTGTTCAGCCATTGATATTACTCAAAAACATGGTTGGCCAATTTTACTTCACACTTGGCCTTTAACATGGAGCAGTGTCACAAAACATCTTGTTTTACTTTTAAATGATGGCTTGCCCCTGGTATAGATACCAATCGTCAATCCCAGCCTGCACAAAGACAACGAGATACACACACACACACACACACACACACACACACACACACACACACACACACACACACACACACAGACCAAGGGTGGGGCTCAAGGAGCTGAGTCATGGGAGCGAACAGCTTTTGCTGGTATAGACCATAGAAGGTGAAATCCCCAAATTCCTTGCAATTGTATGATGAGTAACATTGTCTAGAACTGTTATTTTCTCATGCAGGTGTTAACAGAAAGGTGAACCTCGTCCCACGTTTGCTTGTGAATGTCTGAGCAATTCGGGGAAGCTCCCCAGTCAAATTGTCTAGAACTGTTATTTTCTCATGCAGGTGTTAACAGAAAGGTGAACCTCGTCCCACGTTTGCTTGTGAATGTCTGAGCAATTCGGGGAAGCTCCCCAGTCAACAAAATTGGTCTGCCCCAGCTCTGGGGCAGACACATTGTATAACCATATCTGGCCCTACTCCGGCCCTACGCTGGGCCAGAACAGGTTACTGATATCAGCCTTAATTCAACCTTAACTAAGCCACATCTTTCATGAGTCATATTTGACCCACATTTAAAAAAGAAGTCTCAAAAACGACTGTTATAAAAATATGTTTTTTGTCATAATTTGTGAACCTCACATATAACTCCACATACACTGGAAAAATGCACTTTTCTTTATTTAACAGTGAACACAAAGTCCAAATTGGGATGCAGCTTACTCTTGAATGGCATTTTTCTATCCATCAAATTGTTGTGCTCCCCATGCCCTCTTTT
>NW_017842057.1:1950476-1950727 GCF_001891065.2 Hippocampus comes | reverse complement strand
GGTCTTAGGCCCAAGATGTTAGGCTGTTAGGTCTCACAGGGGCTGTAAGAGCTGTAAGAAAACAAGGACGAACAGTGTGTTAGGAAAACAAACATTTGTACATGTCATGACCAATGAATGGTCAGTAAAAATAACCCTTGAAATTTCTTATACATTTCATTTATAAGTGCCTTTCAAGACACTCAAGGACACTTTACAACCAAAACTAAACTAGGTGTGACACTGTGGGGCGGAATATTTGCCACCAAAAA
>NW_017842057.1:1950205-1950321 GCF_001891065.2 Hippocampus comes | reverse complement strand
GTTTTAAATTAACTTTATGGTCAAGTATGAAGTATCCGGTTTGTATCGCACCAAAGTGAATCAAAATTAATTTCATTGTATTTCAGTGCAGAAAGGGTTCTTTTTTGGCAGCACCT
>NW_017842057.1:1939042-1949746 GCF_001891065.2 Hippocampus comes | reverse complement strand
CTCCTCCTCCGGGGCAATCGGCTGGTGCCTCGCGAGGTTCACACCCAGTGAGGAACCCGGCAGGGCCCTCGCCTGATTATTGTTTCAGGAGGGTTGTGGGGCGGCTACTCCAACTCCCCTCCGTTCCGGCAGGGTGAGCACTGGGCGCCTCACATTCCGGTGAGACCCCATCTCCTTTCCCGCTGGCTGGTGGGCATTTAACCGCGTCAGGGGCCCAAAAGCCCCGACGTTCCCCACTCGCGCTACTCGGAGGAATCCCACCGCGCGAGGCTGCGAGCGCTGTTCTTCTTGCTTCTTCTTCTTGTTCTTGTTCTTCCTAATTGGCGGGTGGCCGCTAACGTTTGTGGTGCATCACCACCTACTGTATCGGAGTGTAGCAATACTTGGACTGTTGTACATTAAAGTACTGTACGTACGAGGAAAAAAAACAAAAAACACGAAAATTCAAAACTTGTACTTGTACCTTCTTTTGCTGACGCCAGTCGACTTCAACATAATCTTACTTGACCACGTTTAATTTGTATGTGCGCACTAGCGAGCGTGCACAAGAATGAGTACGTGCGTGTGCAAATGTGTGTATATACGGGCCGGAGTTGTAAATTGATTTCTGGCCCAAATACTTCACTCCACAACTGGCCCTCATCTGGTTTGCCAGAGTCAAGCCAGTGCCTCCTTTGCCACTCCTGGGCCGCGTTCGGCCCACATGCATTATACCAGTGCCGACACAAGGCTAGCTGTGCCAGCTTCATGCCGAATCCGGGCCAGATGCCTTTGCTGTTTTTATACCCAATCATTGCACCCACCTGTTCTCAGTTAGCCTGTTCACCTGTGGGATGTTCCAAACAGATGTTTAGCATTCCTCAAATTCATTTCTATTTTTGCCACCTGTCCTAGCTTTTTGCAGCGCGTTGCAGCCATAAAATTTGAAGATTCGAAGACTATTTGCTAAAAACAATAATCAACTTGATCAGTTTGAACATTAAAAATCTTGTCTTTGTAGTGTATTCAATTAAATATAGGCTGAACATGATTTGCAAATCATTGTATTCACACCGTTCCAACGTCAGTGAAATTGGTTTGTATATGCGCCAAAGAGACCACCGAATCTAACATCTTGCAAGACATGTGCTGCACAGTTGCCCTGACATGTCAATTATCTAGAATGGCACCTAACACACACCTGGAGTCGTTCATTGCGTAATTCAAACAATTCCCGGTCGTCATTTGCAACACAGACACACAGTGGAAAGTGTGTGGGCGTGAGTCATGTTTAATATGATTACAATCCTCATTCCTGTTTTGACCCTGGTCCCTCGAGCCTCACCCAAGGAAGCAAAATTACACATTTGTGTAGGCGGACACATGCTTACAAACTTTTTACTGCACTTGTAAAGCAGGTCTGTTGATAATCATCTCATAATGTCCTGGTTTCACTGTCGAGCGCTTCCGACCTGTTGATGTAGCCAAAGCTATTGGCTAGTCCAAAGCTCTCAAATTCAAGGCCCGGGGGCCAGATCTGGCCCGCCACATCATTTTCTGTGGCCTGCGAAAGCAAATCAAACATGTCAACTTCCATGATGCTTGCTAAAATCTATTCCAAAATTTCAAATTCTCATGTCATAAATAAGAGAATATTGTCAGCATTTTCTTGTTACCAATCACTTCATTTGAGTTACTTCAACAATAGTTGAATAAACCATTATTCTTGACTTATTGATCAAGTTTCACAGTCATAATGGCCCTCCAAGGGAAATGGTAACTACAATGTGGCCCGCAACAAAATTGAGTTTGACACCCCTGGGCTAGTCATTGAGAACACAGTGACTATCATTATGTAACTCATGCTATCGTTTAACATCCATTCATCCATCCATTTTCCGATCCACTTTATCCTCACAAGGGTCACGGGGGGTGCTGGAGCCTATTCCAGCTGTCTTCGAGGTATACCCTGAACCGGTCACCAGCCAAATCGCAGGGCACACAGAGACGAACAACATTCACACCTAGGGACAATTTTGAGTGTTCAATCAGCCTGCCATGCATGTTTTTGGAATGTGGGAGGAAACCGGAGTACCCGGAGAAAACCCACACAATCATGTGGAGCACATACAAACTCCACACAGGAAGGCCGGAGCCGGAATCATACTCTGCACGTGCACTGTGAGGCCGACGCGCTAACCAGTCACCAACCGGGCCGCCTCAATACTGCAGCGATAACAATAAGAACTGGTGACAAACATGGCCATGAAACGTATAAATACAAATGGCACAACAAAACAATAAATGAAAGACAAAAGTTTTGAAGACAATTGATTCAAGGAAAATGCACAAAAAATTCGTGGGCTTACATCCACAAAGGGCTAAATATCCTGAGAAGTCTTGCTTGTCTGCTTCTTCCTTCGTTTAGTCAGTCGTTAACGATGCTGGTGGTATTATCGTCGTTTAGTAATGGCTGCGCAGAGCTCACAAAATAATTATCTGTTGAGTGTGTGTTGGCGAATGCACATGTCAATTAGTGTCGGGCAGAATCCTTTTAGCTTACAATTGGTTCCTTCCAATTATCATCACTAGATGGCATTGGAACACTAACGGGGAAACAGCTCAATGGGGAATCTAAAGAGAGTCTCTTTATATTCAGCGCATCGGATTATAGGGCGCACTGCCGGCTTTTGGGAACATTGGATGTTTTTAGGTGTGCCATATAGTGCGGAAAATGCGGTGCTGTTGAAAGTCAAATGTCTGCGCTCTTAGGAAAACAAAATTAGATATTAGGGTGAAACTGGCTTGGTTTTTCCATGTGTGTGTCTTGTCCAGGGAAGCTAAGACAACAAGTATTATAAAAAATGATGAGATTTATTCGAGAAAGAAAAAAAAAAAAACATGGGGGGACACTGTTCACAGATCTGTCAAGGGAGCCCTCCCCCCCCCCCGGGTCTTGTGCCCTCCTTTTTTTTTTTTTGGGATCTTGTTGGGAGGTGGTGAAGGTCAGCGCAATCAGCATTTTGAGCAGCTACACAGAGTACAGACTAGTGCATGTGCAGGCAACTTTGCTTATCCGCCAAAATAATTGATCAGCATTGAATAGTACGAACAATTACTTCCATTTGACGCTGTTATATGTCAAATTCCCATTACATGTGGAAAATGTAATTTCAGCGTTACGACAGTGCATTGACAGAGCTTCTTTGATGCTGAGACGAATGGAAAAATGAACTCATTTTCCAATGAATGTTTGTATTTTTCCACATGTGGAAAGGATCAGAAAATGAAGGGTTTAAAAAAACACAAGGGAAAACCATTTGCACTTTTCTTCATTTATGGTGTGGTGTCCACATTGTCAATGACAGGGACTGATGCATGGAGACCATTCATACATTAAGAGCTTTGGGCAATATTGAGTTTGAAGTGAACCTAACAAAGCAGTACCGATACCTAAACTCCCTGGAGAGAAACCACACAAAACCAGGGAAAACACACACCCCACACTGACAGGACCACTAAATGATTTGGTTTGAAAAGAGACCTGGAACATCCTGAATAAACCTCTCGTTATTATGTCGCATATTATTTCCTCAGTGAGTCACTTTTTTATCTCTGTCATTATCACATACAAACCTTCAAGTGACCTGTTTTTTTTTGTGTTGCAGATTATTACTGTTTACACAATCCCAGGAATGGACTGTGACTGGCTAGTTGGTGAAAAGGGGGACCAAAAAGGAAAAGTGCCGATCACATACCTGGAGCTTCTCAGCTGAAGAACACACTAACACCAAATTTTATGAATGGGTACTACTGAAGTCAGCGCAATTCATTTTTCCAGTTCCTCATACTCTCCTTTCACTAGCATGACAGTACATACAGCAGCTGTTTGATCTAATTTACAAGCTTCACATAGCTTCCAATGTGTTACAAGTAGTGACACCTGTTTGACCACAATGTGCCCAGTCTGTGACGCAAGTTAATCTACAAATTGAATAACTTTCAAAACACAAGTTCCTGTTGACTTAGTGCAAATTCCATTTCGAATTACATGTTCCGTGTGTACATTTGGAATTATTTACTCCATAATGATAATGATGTCTCGAAGTGGCTTGAAAGGGACTACTGACCCAAGGTGGTTACGTTTTCACAAACAAACTCACGTTATGTATTTCTTGCTCAGGAATAATAAATTGGCATTAATTTCTGTTAGGGATCCGTTTCTGAGCCATCTGTAAGTAAGTGCCCCTGGAATGCCTTTTTTTCATCGGCTGAATTGATATCTACCCCTCCTCCCCGTCCCCATGCCTTGGTGTGATGTCAGCGAAGTAACTGGAAACATTGAGGACATTCTAAAACGCTGATGTCACTTAGGTTCAAAAACTGCGATCAATCATCACCAATATTTCTGTGGACATCTTCACTTAGTCCCACTTCAACCTCTGAATAAAATCACAAAGAGCTGGCTGTGGAGGCAAAGTCAAAACCACTTCATTAAAAAATAAATAAATAAATAAATAACACACGATGTCACTAAATGCTGGTTTTATGGGCATTAAGCCTTTTCCTCGTAAGAAAGAAAAGACTACATTTGCATCCATAAAATCCCCAAATATTGGGACAATCGTTATGTTATTTTAAGAGGTCGAAAATGGGCATGATTAGAGCTTGATTAGAGCTGTGCACATAAATGTTCGTGATGATTGGGCATAGTTTTTCGGACACAAAGTGATTTTTTCTGCTTAGAGAGCACCTATCTAATGTCCATGAACTCCTAAATATTGTGATGAGTGGGCATGAGTGGTGATGATCCATCGCAGTTGGACGTTTAAGTCCAGAACTATAAAATAAGTGCTGATGTTGGGCCCCATCTGAGTCCCTTCAAGTTCATGGGCCTCACACGGGTCATCATTACAATATACAGTACAATACAATAAATCACAATATATACAATACATCTTTATTTATATAGCACTTTCACAACAGCTGCAGCTGTAACAAAGGGTTTTACAAAACAGCATAAAGTAAAACAATAAACACAACATATAACATAAAAACACGGACAGTCGTGCAATCTTAACCACTTTTCCCTCAAACGCTTTGTTTTTTGAAGCAGTTCTAAATGAAAGAGGAGATAATCAAAGTGTCCTTTCACCAGTGGATCAGAGACTTCATGTTCAAAATGTGCACAAGTCGGCTCTAAACTAAGTTTGAAAGTAAACAAGAAGCTGTAGCGTCCATTGACAATAAAAAGAGATTGGTTCACTTGTCCTGCCCCATGTAAATCCGCTTCAACTCCAACCGGCGACTCTCAGTTCCAAATACGCATCCACGCTCCTTGCTGACACTCTTCTCGCCTCATCCTCTGATCCACAAGCCATCCATTCAGCCGCACCAACATTCACACAAATATCAAATGATTACAAATACACACATAAAACACTCTACCTAACCTTTTGATCCCGAGTGACAAAGACAGCAGCTAACCACTAAGTGCATAGATGGCAATTTTCCGCGGATCCGCGGAAATCCGCCGTTTTATTTCTTAAATTGATCATTTTTGTGAATCGTTTAAATCCATTGAGAAAGGTACCTTATCGTCGAGTTTTCACGAGCTCTCCCGAACAGTCCCTCCGTTTTCCGTTTGTAAACAGCCCTGCGATTGGACGTGTATGAAAGCTTCAACTAATCAGATCACTGAAGGCATTATTTGTTGCGGAAGTCTTAGCTCGATTAGAAACATCCCAGCGATTGGTTAACTACAAGCGATTGGACCAATCAAATTGCATGTAACATATTGTTTTACCTGATTCATGGCGGCCTGTTCGTCTCGCAAATTCATTGTTCTGGGATCGTTTTGGGCGGAATTATGAAATTTTTGACGAAAGATCAGGAGTCTTGAATCCTAGAAATTGACTCAAATGTCAAGAATAAATTCCGATGGGACTGGCTTGACAGAAAAGTCACTGTAAAGGTTAAAATTGGTTCCAAGTTCGACGAAGTTACAAAAGCTCTTGGACAATTTTTGAAGAAACCAGACGTAGCAGGCAAAGATTATTGTGTGTACTGTAGTGACTTAATTAACGTGGATGCGTGGCACTGACAGATCATGCAACAAAAGTGAAAAAACATGCCGACAAAATCGCCATTCGACGGAGCAATTATTCTTTGGGATCGGCATTTTTCAAACAAACTTAGTCAGCGGATACTATTTACTGCATAATGATAATGATGGCTCGAAGTGGCTTGAAAGGGACTACTGACCCAAGGTGGTTACGTTTTCACAAACAAACTCACGTTATGTATTTCTTGCTCAGGAATAATAAATTGGCATTAATTTCTGTTAGGGATCCGTTTCTGAGCCATCTGTAAGTAAGTGCCCCTGGAATGCCTTTTTTTCATCGGCTGAATTGATATCTACCCCTCCTCCCCGTCCCCATGCCTTGGTGTGATGTCAGCGAAGTAACTGGAAACATTGAGGACATTCTAAAACGCTGATGTCACTTAGGTTCAAAAACTGCGATCAATCATCACCAATATTTCTGTGGACATCTTCACTTAGTCCCACTTCAACCTCTGAATAAAATCACAACGCGCTGGCTGTGGAGGCAAAGTCAAAACCACTTAATTAAAAAATAAATAAAAAACACACGATGTCGCTAAATGCTGGTTTTATGGGCATTAAGCCTTTTCCTCGTAAGAAAGAAAAGACTACATTTGCATCCATAAAATCCCCAAATATTGGGACAATCGTTATGTTATTTTAAGAGGTCGAAAATGGGCATGATTAGAGCTTGATTAGAGCTGTGCACATAAATGTTCGTGATGATTGGGCATAGTTTTTCGGACACAAAGTGATTTTTTCTGCTTAGAGAGCACCTATCTAATGTCCATGAACTCCTAAATATTGTGATGAGTAGGCATGAGTGGTGATGATCCATCGCAGTTGTACATGTTTAAGTCCAGAACTATAAAATAAGTGCCGATGTTCGGCCCCATCTGAGTCCCTTCAAGTTCATGGGCCTCACACGGGTCATCATTACAATATACAGTACAATACAATAAATCACAATATATACAATACATCTTTATTTATATAGCACTTTCACAACAGCTGCAGCTGTAACAAAGGGCTTTACAAAACAGCATAAAGTAAAATAATAAACACAACATATAACATAAAAACACGGACAGTCGTGCAATCTTAACCACTTTTCCCTCAAACGCTTTGTTTTTTGAAGCAGTTCTAAATGAAAGAGGAGATAATCAAAGTGTCCTTTCACCAGTGGATCAGAGACGTCATGTTCAAAATGTGCACAAGTCGGCTCCAAACTATCTTAAATATGGCAGGGAATGTGTATACTTTTTTAGTTTTGATTTTGAGCAGCAAATCTGGAGTTACATATGCTCACCAGGAATGCATAAGCAAAATTGCACAACTTTTCACTTGAAAGAATAGTGGCGATCTTGGGATTTTTTCTGTTCAATTTTCAAATAGTGTGTAAATTCAATCCACTTTATCTTCAGCATGTTTAGTGCCACTTTTATAAGTAACCACACCCCCGGCCAAGCCACGCCCTTTCCGCTTTTTTCATCATTGCCATCTATGTAAGTGGCCACTGAGCTAACAGCTAGTGTGAGAAGCTAACAGCAGTTTTACGCTTTACTAATTGCTCCTCGTTCTCAAACAACAGAAACAGAATGCACATTAACATTCACAGAAGATCCAAATGAAAGTTTATTATTTTCCCCAAACAAGGCTGGTCTTTAGCAAATGAGAGTCTTACCAAGACCGTGACAATAAAACCACAACAGGAATTAGACACTTTTCTAAATAAGCCAGCTGGCAGCGCTAAACCTTCCTTAGCAGAACCGATGTTTCGCCTCAGTGATCCACATGGCTAGAAGCGATAATCTCGGAATATCACCGAAACACTCCTTAACAAAGAACAAAAGTCAATTTTCTGCTTCAAATAGGAGTCCGCCTACTGTAACTTATTGTAACATCCAGGTACCAACTGTGCCACCTTTTTTGTTTCATTCCCACTAAAAGCCAAATGAAAAGCAGCAGTCTTAAATCAACTGAATTCTCATGCGTTATGCTGACAGTGTATGAGGACCAAACATTGTTTGAATTTTGGTGCATATTTTTCACCAAAATGTGGCTCTGCCACCTCCAAATTTTAATACGTTTGACCTGGTTGAACTCTACCGCTACAAACAAAACGAAGTACTGCACACTTTTCGCTGAAAATGTATGTTTATCTGCTAATGTATTGCTGTTGCCTTTATTGATGTATTTTTATTTTGTGTTTTGAGGGCTGATGTTTAAGTTTAAAAAAAAGCTAAAAGGTCTGCACTGAACCGAAATGAAGACGAATGAAATCGTGGCAGTTCTGCAAATCTAATGCATAAAGTTATCGAATAGAATCTTTCTGAGCGAGCTTACAGACAATGATTAATAAGCTTATAGTATAGAATTTGAACAAGAGCATGAGTGCGGTCAGATTTGCTATAAAAGAGGACAACACTCGCAACGATTGTTGATAGTTTTCATGATTTTGCCTTTTGACTACCACTTAAGATTTGTAATATTTCATTTTGATTTGCTTTAACCCTTTGGGGGGCAGCGGTTACGACAGTGGACACCTTATCAAGTAATCAGGTTACCGGTTATTATTGGTGCATGAAAGGGTTAAGAAGAAAAAAATATCAAATTAAATTTCAGGAATTGCAGCAGTTTTATGTAGATTGATAACATTTCAATTGACTCAAATAGCATTTAGACAAGGTGATTCAATTAGAAATATAACCAGGTTTTTAAATTTTTTTTTTTTTTTTTAACTCAAAACGATCATCGACATTCCGCTAAATAGTTTTTTTTTTTTTTTTAACTCAAAATGATCATCGACATTCCGCTAAATAGCCTGAATTCATTATTGGGTTGAGATCAGGCTTTTGTGATTATGTTTTGATCTATTGTTTGTCCGCACGATAAAATGCCTTCCTGTCAATAGTCAGATCAACATTCAACACTTGTGAGCTCGAATTGTACCTGCCCATGACAACACCTCCATCACCAATTCCACACATGAAAGACACGGGATGCTATGAAAGTTGGAACAGTCGAGCATTTTTTAGATGTTTTCCAGAAACCCTCTGCATTGACTGTATATCGATAAAAGTGTCTCTTGATTGTAGAGTTGGATGATGATAGAATATCTTTTTCAGAATACTCTTGATTTTTGATGATGATTTAAGGGTTTGTGATCAAGCAACTTAAGACTTTTTCAAGTCTGTGTAAAATGCATTGACTGTATATCGATAAAAGTGTCTCTTGATTTTAGAGTTGGATGAAAAAGGAACCTAAATGGTGAAGGCCAGATTTTTGTGAAACCTTGTTTGTCAAAGTCTGTTTCAACATAAAACCATTGTTGTGGTGTATTAATGGCAACATTGTAGAAGAAAAAGAAAAAAGAAAATACAGAGTGTGCTTTTATTTCCAATGCTACCAGAGTGTTTTTCGGAATAGTCTGTCAATAGTCAACTGATTGCTTTAAAGTAATGATTCTTTACAATATTACTGTCAGTGCAGAGGCACGCTTTTTTCAACATTGTTGCTATTAAGGTTTTTTTTTGTTTGTTTGGGTTTTTTTTAATCGGGCACACATTTTGTTTCATAGTAATTTTGACAGTTTAAAAGGAGAAAGGGATGCGGGCATGCTGGAGCCTAACCCAGTTGTCATCGGGCAGTAGGTGGGGTACACTCTGAACTGGTTGCCAGCCCATCGCAGGGCACACGTCGACGAACAACCATCCGCGCTCATCATCACGCCTAGGAACAATTTAGAGCGTTCAGTCAGCCTGCCACACGTTTTTGGAATGTGGGAGTTAACCGGAGTATCTGGGGAAACCCCACACAGGCACAGGGAGAACACAGGAAGGCCAGAGCCACTTCCCTCCCACTTCAAGTCTTGGGAGACTGTGATTGAAGGTCTCGACGGTTGACACGGAGCAGTTGGACAGTGTGAGGGGCAGCTGTGGTGAAGGATGTTTCCTGAAGTCCTTGAGCGTGTTCAGCTCCAGGTTGTGTTGGCTGCACCAGAGCGCCAGCTGCTCCACTTCTTGTCGGTACGCAGACTCGTCGCTGTCTTTGATGAGACCGATGACTGTGGTGTCGTCTGTGAACTTTATGAGTTTGACGGCTGGGTGTTGAAGCCATCAATTATCTATTTTGCATGTTTAGCTTAAACTATTTATCGTAGGCAGACAGACCTTGACTATAGACCTCACTCTGTACCTTGCAATATGACCGCCAATTGAACCTTATGAGGTGACCTTGACTTGAACTGCCTTAGCAACGGAAAATAGTGTTAACACCTTTCGAAAACATAGACCAGACAACTCTGTAAGTGCGTCTCCTGGCTAGATTGCGGTTTCCTGCTTACAGCTGTGTTCCATCCAAAGTATTAAGATGACTTCTAAGAAATGTAACAGTTAGAGCATCTACTGTATCATCATGTTTTATGAAGACAAAATGTCGAGAACATACGCCCCGCTTAGGATATGTAAGACTTGTATAAGAACGCTGCTTTCGCGCATTTGTGCCTTGACCACAACGCTTGCTTGTATCACACTTGTGCCCTGAACGTTCAGTAAAGCCTCTTGCAAGAACTTCTCCATTTCCAGCCTCTGATTTTGCACCTCATCTCAGCCCGAATCAAA
>NW_017842057.1:1936415-1937250 GCF_001891065.2 Hippocampus comes | reverse complement strand
GGGACTATGATATTATTACAGTCAAACCTCGGTTTTCGAACGGCTCGGTTCTCGGCCAATTCGGTTTTTGAACGAAAATTTCGAGTTTTTTATGCCTCGGATGACGAACAAATTTCGGTTCTCGAACTAAGTGAGCACTCTTGAATGCATCACTTCACTCCTCTCGGCTTCGCTTCCTCGTGTAGCGTCCATTGTGAGCAGACGTTTTTGTATTGTTCAATAAAGATTTTTTTAAAAAAGCAGACGTGTTTGGTGAAACGCTTCCTCGTGTAGCGTCCATTGTGAGCAGACGAGTTTGTATTGTTCAATAAAGGTTTTTATAAAAAAAGCATACGTAATATCGGACTGTTATTTTTGTATCGTGTAGGTGAGAACTACGTAATATCGGACTGTTATTTTTGTATCGCGTATCAGCCCCTAATCATGGCACCAAAGAAAGCAAGTGGAAGTGGTAAATGTAATGATGGTCAGCAGGCAATGTTCACGTTTTATGTGACTTTTAATCACAATGTGGCAGAGCAGTAAAACATGCGGTGTGCTCACTCTAACAGTTACTTCCTGGAACTCCCCCTTATAGGTTGGACCTGTCGATAAACTGGAGTATGATGTATACAGTGCAAACTTTCATAAAGCACTACCCGTATAACAATAGCCTATTATGTGACAGTAAGCCTGGTGAAGAAAAGAGGAAAATAGTGCGCAAAACTATAGAATTTAAGAAAGATTTGATCGCGAAAGAAGAGTCAGGTGTGCGTGTGTCTGTGTTGGCTAAGGAGTTCAGGATGCCAAAATCCACCATCAGCAGCATCCTAAAAACGAAAGACCATTTGCCCGA
>NW_017842057.1:1926893-1936240 GCF_001891065.2 Hippocampus comes | reverse complement strand
AAAAAAAAAAAAAAAAGTGGTGTAACCCTTGTGTTACAATTTCTACGATTTGTGTAACACATGGGTTACCCCATATGTTCCAATTTCTACAATTTTTGTAGATTTTTGCGTATTGTCATCTTTAAATCAAAGACAAAGCATAGAAATTGTGTGATATGAAATATTCCAATTCATGTTTTATTTATATAGATTCATTTTATGTTTTGGTCATAGCACAATACCGCTTTTATTGTCCATAGAGGGCAAAAATACAAAGAAAACAATAAGAACGATATGTGTATGTATAGCACTGATGCCACTGAACATGTCGAGTGGTTGAAAGTGAAATAAATATTCAGGAATAATACTTTTACAATTTTTGTAAAATTGTATGTTGCGTTATATAAACTTATTTACATCGACTGCAGCACATTTAAAAAAGTGGTTTTCTTGACTTGGAACGGATTAAAATTTTTTTACATTGATTCCAATGGGAAAAATGGTTTTTCGAACAGCGTTCTGGAACGGATTATGGACGAAAACCGAGGTTTGACTGTATTTATTTGCTCATTTAAAGTAAAGCCTTTTTATTTGTTTATTTATATATTAAGTGCCAGTGTTTCTCCATGGTGGGGCCTCAGTCACTCAGCGTGGATCAGCACCCCTTGGATGTTTTTTTTTTCCCTCCTGTGGTTTCTTCTTGTGCTTCCTCCGTCTGACTGCACCCTTTGCTTGTCTGAGCCTTCAATACTCGAGTGGTGTCCCAATACTTTTGTTTCATGTCATCACTCGTAATCAAAGTTATGCTTTTTAAATTTTATGTTCAAAGAGGGCAGCTATTTTTACATCACACTTGTAACCACACCACATTACATCAGGGGTGTGAGCTTCATTTTTGTCATCGATCACATTCTAGTTTCCCATGGAGGCCCATTATGACTGTGAACCCATATAAATGATCACTTTAAATTATCACACACAACAAATTAATGGATAACCAGTTTTGGAATGGGCGGCCCGGTGGTCGACTGCTCAGCACGTCAGCCTCACAGTGCAGAGGTGCAGGGTTCGAGTCCAGGCCTTCGCGTTTGCATGTTCATTTCTCCGAGTACTTCGGTTTCCTCCCACATTCCGAAAACATGCATCGTTGGTTAATTGAACACTCAAAATTATGCCTACGTGTGATTATAGGTGTGAATGGTTGGTTGTCTTTGTGTGCCCTGCAATTGGCTGTCAACCATTTCAGGTTGCAGCCCGCCGTCTGCCTAAAGACAGCTGGGATAGGCTCCAACACGTACGTGACCCATGGGAGGATAAATGGGTAAAAAAATGGATGGATGGATGGATATTTTTTAAATCAGAGGCTAGTCAAAAATTGTTTGTTCTACTACTTTTCAATTTATTTTAAAGGGGGGAGGTGGTAACAAAAAATACAATTGCAATATATCAATGTTATTAAAAGTCAAATAAAAGTCAATCTGAAATTTTTGGTGCTTTAGCAAGAAACATGAAGTCAACGGCCATGATTTGCCTTGCCGGGCTACATAAAATGATGTGACGGGCCAGATCTGGCCCCTGAGCCTTGTGTTTGACACCCGTGCATTCCATTCAATATTGTGCAACATTTGACTAATTTCACCACATTACTGAGACAGAAGTTCAGCCCCGAAGAACACCAGATGTTCTTCTGAAGAAATGAGGTTGGCGTTCGCCGATTTCACTCGCAGTCTGCTGTTAGCCTTCATCAAAAATATGCCGCTGGTATGAAGTGATTTACTCCATTGTTTTGTGCTGTGGCTTACTGTGTCGACGGATGACAGGAGAGTCACGTCGCTGGGATAAGAATCATGGTAAAGGACCACCGTGTTGGAGAGTTTCAGATCAAATTTCGATTCGGTGTTGCTCTCGTAAGTGAGCTGCAGGAAAACTCTGTACAAGCCTTTCGTGGGAATCACTAAGCTTCCATTGGAGTAGCGGAAGCCTCCATGTAGGTGGGCATTTCCATTCACACTCTCCCACAGAAGGTATTCCTCAACTGTCTTCTTGTCGTGAGGAGCTAAAAGGATAACAGTTGAAAAGCAACATTTAGCCTCTCAAATGAACAAACATTCATACATGAGGTGTATCAAAAACCTTCAAAAGTATTGGAACAGAGGGGACAATTCCTCAAACAATGAATCATGAAATCCTGCATGGTGGAGGATCTCGGAATTGGTTAGACTGCTTTTTCTTTAAATTGGCAAATACTTCTGTCGACTTCTGAGCTAATTTTGACAAGCTGTTAGGTTTTTGCTGGTAATCAGACGCTAAGAATACATCAGGAACAGGAAGACTTAGGAGGCAGGCATGGTTGTCTTTCTTGCAAGAGAGAGCGCGATGAACCGTGTCTCGGTTCACAATCTCGGAGCAGCTCTCCAGCTGGCTCTGCCATGTAGACCGTTACAGGTTCCGGCGCAACTCTGAAGAGAGCGCGTTTGTCTCCTTGCATTTATTGAAAGGATGTCCCTGATACACGATCTTCTAATAGGTGTGGGGGAGTGTTCACATGTTTGAGAACAGCAATGAGTCCTCCAAATGGGGCATACAATCAGAATACACAATGCGTTACTGAGGTGGTCAGACGGATCATGCTGGGGGTCAGTAATCCGTGATTGCCGTTATTGACGTCCCACAGGCGTCGTCCTTGAGTTGATGTTATCTTCACGAGCAGCTGGTAACTTTTATCAGAAGCCGTTAACTTCATCAAAAGGATGTTAACTTAAAAGCTGACCTTTTGGTCACACCTAGATTGTCAAAGAATAGGAGTAAATATGGGAAAACTTATGAACATTTATTCCAACAGAAGCCCAGGCCATTTACTTATTTGCATGTACGCTTGGGATCATGAAGACACTTATTTTTTCTCCTGCCCTCTGGACGTTGTTGCTCATGTCACAAACGTTTACTTTGTTGTACTGACTCCGCTCTGTTGGCGATGGCTCCGCGTCAAATTTTCTTCCAGCGTCACAAGAGCTTTTTTTTTTTTTTTAACCATAGACAACTTTTCATGTTGGTGATCTATTTATAGGAAATCTCTGATTTCTAAGCAGTAAATCATGTGATTTCTTCCATGTGCTTCGATTCCACTATGCTCCAGGTGGCTGCTGAGTCACGCAGGGTCAAAGGCACATTCAATGTTGGCCCGTAGCCACGGATGCCAATATGTTCCCTCCCAGCCAGTCATGTTCTGATGCGGTCCCTCATGTGTCTCACATTCTGTCCAGGCTTGCTATGGATGAAACATGGATGCCAACCAGCATATTTGTTTCCCCAGCATAATTGAATGAAGCTCCTTAAATGGACCAGCTACAAGTGGCTCATGTACGTTATACTGAATCATTTGTTTCGACTCAAGTCAGACTCTAGTTGCTATTTTTAGGACTTGTGACTTGCTTGCCAAAAACTTGGGAACATCTTGACTTGACTTGGTATCTCAGCGACTCGACTTGATTTTGACTTAATGGCATGACTTGCCAAGTTATCTTGTTTATAATTTGAAAACTGCATCTTAAAACAGTTTGCCTTTTTAGGAGGGAAGGTAAGAAAGAAAGAAAAAGAATGTTTTGTTTTTTTTTTTCCATTCACGCCAACCTGGCAACCCAGTCAGCATCACTTGGTGTAAAGTTTCTCACTGCATATTTATCATTTAAATCATAGGTGTCAAACTCCGGTCCTGGAGGGCCGCTGTCCTGCATGTTTTCTAAGTCTCCCTGTTGCAACACACCTGATCCAAATGATCAGATCATCAGCAAGCTCAAGCTCTGAGATTTTCCCCAATTCGTCTGACGCTTGTAATAAGTGTAAGTTTCTCCAACAGACCTTTCCCATATGGTTTAGTCCTGTCCCGGGCTTGCCACATTATGGTTAGAGATTTTAAGTACACTTGGCACTGCAAATGGAGTTCTTATCTCCTTTGAGCCTTTTGTTTGCTTTGTTTTGCACCCCTGTAGCGGAAATTAACTTCATAACTTGTATCTTATAATTAACTGTTCAATTGTTGGCAAGTGTTCCTATGCAGGTTAGTTGCAGTGCAAGGTTGTGCGTCAGACTTTAACCCCTCCCAAGAATAAAAAAAAAATGGTAGAAGAGGAGCCGCAACCCACTGCTTGGGGAGGGACGCTCCTCACAGATCTGTAAATGGTGTTTCATCATTAATTGGAGCTGAAATAAATCTCATCGTTGTACAAAGACTTTTGTTGTCTTGGTTTCCCTGGACAAGACACCCCATTGCAGCCAGTGGCTTCAAAACCTTTGATAAGATAAGATAAGATATCCTTTATTTGTCCCACAGTGGGGAAATTTGCAGTCTATTTTTGCAAACAGTTCTTTCCTTTTCCACCTTGTTGGCCAAATGACTCATACTCCTTAATTGGAAACTAACTTGTCAGGTAAAGGTGGTTTTGGTGGATTTCACTAATATTTGTCAACTGTGGGTTTGTGAAGCTATGTTTTTAAGACGATACAAATCCATCCATCCATCCATTTTATGAACCGCTTTATCCTCACAAGGTCATGCTGGAGCCTATCCCAGCCGTCTTCGGGGGGTAGGCGGGGGACACCCTCAACCGGTTGCCAACCAATTGCAGGACTATACAAATAAACTTGACAACTTGTTGAATAAGAAATATTAAATGTAGCCTATTTGAGAAGACAGAATTATCGTTATTGTAACTAAGTGGTAACATTTTATATTAAATGCCATCGTCGTGTGGTGCACACGCCTGACTTGTGTGCGGGCAGCGTGGGATCGGTTCCCACTCAGTGACGGTGTGATTGTAGGTGTGGATGGTTATTCATCTCTAAATGTAACCTACGGCTGACTGCTGACCAGATCAGGATGTAGTTGTCCGCCTTCTGCCCCCCCAACGCCCAGTGACCCTTGTTCAGGATAAGCGGTCTTGAAAATGGATGGTTGGATTAAATATTATTAACAGGAACAACATTACCTGTGAGCATAGCAGCTTCGACTTTATTCTTGTGTGGACGGCTTCTGAGGGCTGCAACAGAAATCCACACAATGGTAATTTACACCAGAGTTGTGCATTTTACGAGTATAAGAAAAGACATAGCATTACCTGATGAAAGACTGCCTCCATGCACCACAGACTGTGAAAGAAACCAACATAAGCATCGTTAATGTGCACAGGACAGCTTATAGGAAATGTCACAGAGAATTAACTCTTTGGGACTGTACAGCAGCAGTCAAGAGGAAGAAGAAAAAGTGAAAAAAAACAAGGGGCAAAATATATATATATATATATATATATATGTATTTCCATTCTATTTGCCATTACTGTATGTTTTTATGAGTTACAATATAATTTACAGGTATATTTTGTTGCATTTAGGGGGGCGTGGCAGGAACGGATTAAATTTATGAAGATTAAATAGTAGCAGGATGTTTTATTTCTTAATTTCAGAGTAATTCAGAGGACTTAACCTTGTGTGTTTATTGGAGCCATATGCTAGCTGCGAGCTTTATGAAGCGGACTTCTTACCTTTGAGGCAGGTGATTGGGAACATCCTCCTCTAAGCACAACCAACACTAATACAAGCAGCGCAGTGCTCAGCATAAATAACGACAGATGCACGGCGCAAATGGTTCCCACTTGTCCGAGTCGAGAGGTTCTCCTCGCGTTCCGTTGAGACAATTGCTCCATGAAGACTTTCCTTGTGTATCTGATCTACATTTCCCGTCCCCCCATCTCAATTTATGAACTCAGCATCGCCCACGGTGCAAGGTGACGTCCTCCATGACGCTGAAGTTGGCTCCACCTTTGCGCTCTACTTTCGACCTTAAAATACAGCAATTGCGCTTTCTGGCCTGTACATGGCAATGTTTTCCAGTTTAGTATGGGGAAAGACGCTGGTTTCCAACGTTCCTCAATGTCCACTATATTGTAGACTACAGTCTAAAAAACATTGCTCTCATTACCACAAAATAAAAATTGCTTGGAGGTTCTTACCTTTTTCACACCATTCACAACTCCAGCTTTCAAATGACACCTATTATGAAAAATTCGGTGGGCAAAAAAAATGTCAAATGGCAGTAAAAAAATGTTTTTTATTGCCATTATTTCTTTCATTTATAGGAGGAAATGAGTCGTTTTGATGGGCATCTATTGCTACAAAAATAAAACAGAATAAAGAACGAAAACAACTGATTGGCAAAAATGAATTAAATTCAAAATGGCCAACGGGTATTTTTATTTCCACGAATATCTTCACTTCGGATGAAAATGCTTTTAATGGGCCAGAGGATTGTTATCAGGCTTGCAGGTGAGCTGATCATTTGAATCACGTGTGTTGGAGGTGGGGAAACATGTAAAACAGGCTGGACAGGAGTTCTCGAGGACCAAACATGGGAATCGCTCAATTCTAACCCATCTCTGCTTCCACACGACCTCTTGTAAAAATTTTCCATCCATTTTTTAATCTGCTTATCCTCACAAGGGCAGATAATTGTGACATGTTCTGTTCATCCTGCCCTCACTCATGAACAAGACCCCAAGATACTTAAACTCCTAAACTTGGGGCAAGATCTCATCCCCGACTTGGAGAGGGCACTACATCAGTTCAGGGTGTACCCCGCCCACTGCCCAAACACAGCTGGGAGAGGCTCCAGCACGCCCCCCTCTTGTGAGGATAAGCGGATCTCATATATATATATACACACACACACACACGCACGCACGCGCGCGCGCGCGCGCACGCACGCACACACACACACACACAGTCATACCTCGGTTTTCGACCATAATCCGTTCTAGAAGGCTGTTTGAAAACCGATTTGTTCGAAAACCGGAACCACGCTCTCTTAAAAAAAACTTTATTGAACACATCTGCTCACAATGGAACGCTACACGAGGGAGCGTCACGTCTTCGTCTACCTGAGGAAGCGTCACTTCCTCGTGTAAGGAAGGCGAGAGGAGTCAAGTGGCGCATTCAAGTGCGCTCAGTTTGGTCGAGAACCGATTTTCGTTGTAATCCGAGGCATAAAAAACTCGAAATTTTTGGTCGAAAACCGATTTGGTCGAGAACAGAGACGTTCGAAAACTGAGGTTTGACTGTATATAAAATGTGTATGTATATTGATCAACTGGTTAGCATGTAGGTCCAGAGGTCCAGGGTTCGAAACCCCGGAGCCTGGATTCGAACCTGGATTGCTCTTTCATGCATTGCCCTAGTGAGGTCACCTGTAACTGTGACACGTGTGGAGTTCGCATGTTCTCCCTGTATCTGCTTGGGTTTTCCCCAGGCACTCCGGTTTCCTCCCACATTCCAAAAACGCACATGGCAGGTTAGTGGAACACTCGATCTGAATATTGTCCCAAGGTGTGATTGTGAGGATGAACGGTTGTTCGTCTATGTTTGCCCGGTGATCGGCTATCAACCATTACCTACTGCCCAAAAACAGCTAGGATGATTTGAAACCTATGTGTGGATAGATGTAACAAAAAAAAACTAAACAGAACAAAAAAAAAAACAAAAAAACAACAACAACAACAAAGAAATCAACAAGGGGGCAAATACGTTTTCAAAGCACTGTATATATAGGCCAGTTCAATGTTTGCAAACAACAGTGACGTAATGAAGATGTGCGCACATCTCGGAGGCGAAAGCCATCGTCGGTGAACAGAGTCGGCTCACGCACCGCTGCCTGTATTTGATAAATACCCTGAGTGTTTTCACACACGAGACTCTCAAAGCCTATAAGAGTCTTGATGCTTATAATTACGTGGTATGTGGCCATGTTTAGTCGGTTCTTTTTCATCAAGCTGCTGAAAACTGTGATTTTTGTTTCCTGAAAGCCGATGTCTTGCCTCGTCAAAGACAGGGACAAAAGTCTCAGTGTTATCAGGCATGGGTATGTGTGAATAAGAAGACTGGCTCCATACTGACCACTAACTGCACATGAGTGGCAGGGTAAGTAGGTGTCTTCAAATTTCAATTATGGGAAATCTAATTCAATTATCAAACTAATAAATGCTGAGAGAATAATTTAGCAAATAACCATGCAGTAGTTGTTAACTGCACCTAACATTTGTGTGTGACGAAAGATAATGAGTTTAATTGTTGTGACAGTGTGATGTAACATGTAGTAATGATGGGATGATGATACCTCAAGGAGTGTATTGACCCAGTGTTGGTCACCCAATAGTGACCCCTGCAGTAGTTATAAAATCATTGCAGGTAAAGAAATTCCTTGTTTGTGTAAATGCTAAACTGAGTTGGTCGGTAGGTAAAGAAAAATTTGAGTTACAATTCAGATTTTTAACTTATGTAGAACATTTTTGTTAAATCATGTGAAATAAAAGACAAAAAAGTGATTAGTTTATGACATTTTATTGAGGAACAAAAGTTTTTGGAGTGTCTTTGCTCCAAGGCGATTTCTCCTCTTAGACACCAGCACCCCAGCCCCAGAAAATATTTGTTTGTTTGTTTGTTTGTTTGTTTATTGAACATATAGAACATACAATACAATAACAGATTGACAAAAGTGAAGGCAAGTAAAAATTATAAAAAGAAAAGAAAAATAAGGACAGACATCATCACAGTTTTATGTTCAAAGGAGTAGGAAGAAGTAAATAACTTATCTAGTCCTACCCCTTGTTATGTCGCAGTGTATGAATTGATCTCTTTCAATACAAAGAAGAAAAATCTACATACCATCAAATACTTTTACCCTTATGTGTACTGTACTTATCTATTTATACACCTTTCGGTTTGTATATAAATACTCATTCTTTCTCCTTTATATATCAATTTTCTCATATTCATTATAAATACTGCATTTCTTTCATATATTTAGTAAATTGATCAATGTAATTCTATTGAATTACTATATTTTATAAATATATCAAATTTATCTTCTTAACTCTGATTTGTGTAGTTTTTTTGTACTAATCTTTTGAATTTGTTTTTGAACTCAACCAGCGATTTACTCATTTTCAGGTCCGTTTCGAAATTATTCCACAGATTGACACCTATTACTGATACACACCTTTGCTTGATGTTTGTTCTTGTTCTGGATTTTTTATATTGATTAATACCTCTTAGATTATAACAACTATCTCTGATTTCAAAAAGCTTCTGGATATTTTGACAAAGGAGATTATTATGTGCTTTATACATTAATTGGGCAATTTTGAAGTCAACCAGGTCATAGAATTTCATTGTATTTGATTTGATGAATAGTGGATTTGTGGGTTCGATATATTTAGACCAATTGATTATTCTGATTGCTTTTTTCTGTAGTTTTAAGACAGGGAGTGTGTTTGATTTACAGGCGTTACCCCATATTTCCACACAGTAGGTCATATATGGGA
>NW_017842057.1:1917030-1926409 GCF_001891065.2 Hippocampus comes | reverse complement strand
ATATAGTATGATCTATTGTATCAAAAGCTTTCTTCAGATCCAAAAAAATCCCAACCGTGAATTCCCTATTGTCTATGTTAGTTGCTATTGCTTCCACAAACTCCATTACTGCCATTAAGGTTGTACGTTTTTCTCTGAAGCCATATTGATTTTCACTTAACAGCCCGTGTTTGTTTATAAAGTTGTCAAGTCTGTGAGAGAATAATTTTTCTAATATTTTTGAAAATTGTGGTAGCAGTGATATTGGTCTATAATTTGTAAAGAATTGTCTTTCTCCACTTTTAAAAATTGGGATGACTTTAGCTGTTTTCATTTTTGATGGAAAAACACCGGCTTTGAATGACAGGTTGCATATGTATGTAAGAGGTCGCACTACATATTCTATAATCTGTTTTACTCTTGTCATATCAATATTAAAACAGTCTGTTGACTTTTTACTTGTATATGTTTTTACAATATTTAATATTTCATTATGATTCACAGCAGTAAGAAACATTGTGGAAGAGTTTTTTTCTGTGTATTTATTTCGAAAGAATTTATTGGATCAGGAATTTGTTTTGCTAAGTTACTACCGATATTCACAAAATACTCATTAAATTCCTTTGCTATTTCTGCAGTTTCCTCAATAATGGTATTTTTATCTTTCATAAAGTACTCCGGATAATCTGCTTTTTTAGAGCTATTTCTAATTACATGATTTAATATTTTCCATATTTCTTGAGTGTGTTGCTTTTATTTTGCTCTAATAATGCATGAAAATGGTCTCTCTTACTAGTTCTTATAATATTTACTAATTTTTTTTGAGAGGTCTTATATTTTGTTTCAGCTTCTTTGGTTCTGAATTTTAGAAACGATTTGTATAAATTGTTTTTCTTTTTACATGCATTTTCTATGCCTTTTGTTATCCATGGCTTACTTTGGTCTATGTACTTTTTGGAGACCTTAATTACTGGGAAATGTCATGTAAGGAGGTTATGGTTGACTGAAATGCGTCAAACGCAGTATTTGGATCTTCATTTGTATGGACCTCAGACCAATTTTGTTTGTTTAGGTCGAGCTTGAAAGCTGCGATGGAGTGTTGGGTTCTGTGTCTTATTTCTGATATGTGGTTTGTTGATTTTGTTTTTCTTTCAAAGTAATTATAAAAGACTGCAAAGACCGGTAGATGGTCACTTATATCAGTTATGAGAAGTCCACTTTCCTTTTTATGATCAATCTTATTTATAAATATATTATCTATTAATGTGGCCGTATCAATTGTTATTCTACTGGGTTTCAGAATGACTGGGAAAAGACTGTTGCTATACATTGTATTTATGAAATCTGTTGTTTTTTTTATGTCCATTTGGGTTTCATAAGTCTATGTTAAAGTCGCCACATATTTGTGTTTTCTTGTCATTAGAACAACTTAGCATATCTGTCAGTTTTTTATTAAATGTGTCAAGACAAGATCCTGGTGTCCTATAAATGCAACTTATAATGACATTTGATGCATTTTTAATATGTATTTCAATAGTTAGGCATTCCATTAGACTCTCTGTTTTATTTTTCACGCTCTCGATTTTACTGCATCTAAGTGCTTTGTCTACATATATTGCGACTCCCCCTCCTTTTTTGTCTTCCCTCTTAGTTGCATACATTTCATATCCATCAATTTTCATTTCACTTGTTTTTTCATCATCAAGCCAAGTTGCTTATATGGCAATTATTGTAAATTTCTTAAGTGTAGTCAAATATTCTTTAATTTTGGTGAAATTTTTATCAAGACTTCTGCTGTTTAGGTGTATCACTGAAAGTGTATTTTTCAGTTCTATATTTGTGTTGAATTGTTCGTCCGTATAGTACTCAGAGTTTATGATACTTTCTTTTAACGTTATCTATGTGTGGCTTCCAGGATAGTTTAGTATCTATTACTAGTCCAAGAAACTTATTTTCATAAACTCGTTCTATTTCAATTGAGTTTATCTTTATTTAAACTTGGTGTTTGATTGGTCTCGTGCCAAAAACAACAAACTTAGATTTTGTCAAATTTAGTGATAGTTTATTTCTGTCAAACCAGTTTTTTAATATGTTTAATTCATTTTCCACAGTTTTCAGGGGCAATTTCCCCTCTTTCACGTGCAGCTTTTAGTTACTGAAGCAGTTCTTTTCTTTTTTGACGTACGGCATCTGTGTAGTCTTCGTTAATGTAGATTTTGGTACCTTTTAAATATTTTGCTCTCTGTAGAATCATTGTTTTGTCCTTACATTTTTCAAATGTCACTACTACTGGCCTTGGTCGAGGTCTTCCCGATTCGTACCTCCCCATGCGGTGGGCTCTTTCCACCTCGATTGTCTCCTTTAGCTGCAGTTGCTCCTTGAAGATTTTTTGCACTTTTTGCTCCGTTTCGGTCCAAGTTTCTCCTTGTAGTTCCTCAATTCCATCGATTATCAAGTTGTTTCTTTTTGATTGTCCCTCTCAGTAGTCCATCTTGTCAGTTAATACAAGCAAACTGTCACATACTTTGTATATTTCAGTTTGCATAGTTTTACCGTGGTCAGTTTGATTCATTTGCTGTTTTTTAATGTCATCAACCTCCTTTTGGGTGAAATTGATACTGGTTTTCAGTTCTTGTACTTCTCTGGAAAAACTGTTGAGTCGCGAGTTTGTTGAGTCGAGTATCAGCTTTACAAATCCTTTTAAGTGATCCTGTTGTTGCTGCATGAGCGCTATGAAAAGTTCTTTTTGTTGCAGGAGTAGTTCATTGACTTGCGTGAGAGTCATCAATTCTTCGTCCTGCTTTGCATCCTGTCCCCGTTTAGGCGGCATCCTTCGGAATTCGTTGCTAGCCGGCTGTCAGCTAGTTGTTGACGTGTGCTGTTGTCTTTCTGCCAACCCGGATGTTGTTGACGTGGCAGTGGGCCAGTGACCTCCCCCACAGCCGCGGTGTTCGTACTCTTCACATGGTTCAGATGACGATAGTGAGCAGAGAGTTTTAAATGACAGTTGATGCAGATGTGGATATGTTTTCATTTCCAATATTCTAAAGGGTCTTGGTTTCTGGGTGTGTTTGCTTCTGACAGGCAGCGTTGGACTTCAATTATGGAGGATCTCGCAATTATAAGATAAAATGAATAAAGCAACTGTAAGGCTCTTTAACTGACTATCATATGTATAACAGGTCATTCACTTGATAAACTGATAAAGTGGGTGCAATGCGCCACCGTAAAACAATTGTATATAACAGTAAACAATGCTGAAAGAAGAAAAAGATTTACCAAGATCAAAATTATTCCACACTAGGGAAAACTTAGAACGATCCATAATTTCGCAAAACTCCAGCCAACAAACCCACGTGTTAATACAGTTTGTGTCCTTATAAACACACTTTGGCACAGCACATTCAAACGATTCAGTTCCTGTATTGGTCACGTGATTCTTTCTTAAAGCAATACACGCACCGTTGCGGGGTTTCACTCTTGAGCTCTCGGCATTGTGGTGACGCACCAGTGTCGCTCGTCCCATCACTAACATGTAGAGTAGTTGAAGTTTAAAGAGATATAAGATTAAGCACAACTTTAATATAGATTCTACATGTTTACACCTTTGTCTCAATAAAATCACAAATAACACAACAACAGTTTTCTATTCAGTTTGAATTATTCGTCTTTTTGTTTCAGCGTTGGTTCATGTTGCAGCCATGCAGCAGCAATCATGTTTAAGGTGGACATGGCAGTGAGACTGGGCCTTTCCGCTTCAGCCTGCACGTCACGATCCTGTGCATGGAATGACATGTCTAGAAAGAAAGTGGAACCAGTAGTTGAAGAAAGTTAAGAGAACTGGAAAAACATCCTGTGCAACGTCATTCAGCAGGATATCCAAAGACAGCATTGTGGTAACTCGGGGTGAGTCACATAATGAAGCAAA
The DNA here is from genome assembly GCF_001891065.2 of Hippocampus comes. Classification (NCBI taxonomy): domain Eukaryota; kingdom Metazoa; phylum Chordata; class Actinopteri; order Syngnathiformes; family Syngnathidae; genus Hippocampus; species Hippocampus comes. The sequence continues at coordinate 1,922,502 of NW_017842057.1, read as the reverse complement.
GATGTCTAGGTAATTTGCTGAAAATAGATTGCAATAGCAATATCCTAACTCAACCAAATGTGAATAATGATACACGCATATGAAACAGGCACTTGTACTCAACATGTTAAATGTAGCATGTTTCAAATGCTTTTATTCATGATTATATATCTTATTTCATATTTAGGGATATGTTCCGCCATCGCCGCGTCCCAGTTGCGGCTAGACAGACAGATAACTCCTTCAATGACCACACCGTTGAAATTTCTTGAAATTTATTCACAGGCGAGTCAACAAGGTGTAAAACAGACAAACATACAAACACTTACACGATGTTGCAACGTAAAACGTGGTAAAACAATGGGCCTCACTTGTCTGAGCATGACTAACGCGTGACTACGCTAGTGTTGCTAACGTTCGCGAACTAATCAGCTAATTGCTATTGTAAATGCTAACTAAACAATTGGAACGCCCCACAAATGTAAATATACGGCGAACACACCCCACTAATTAGCAATGTGACAGACATTTACAAAAATAAATTTACATACAGGCTGTGCTTGGCCTACGACAAGAAATTGCAGTACGGTTCCCCGCGCAACTTGAAACAGGAAGTGTCTCACGCGACAACATCCGGTGTGCCCTTCACAATAAGCTGCTTGTGGAGGCTCTCAGTCGTACAGGAAAGTTCCATCGTAGAAAGGGTTCCGTCAGTCGTCATCTGTACCTGTGGGTAAAAAACAAAAGCAAAAAAGGAAGCTCACAGAAGCTTCCGAAGCTTCGAAACGTCCTTTAGCTTCTGTGAGAGAAGCGAAACGTCCTTTTTTGTTTTTGTTTTTTACCCACAGGTACAGATGACGACTGACGGAACCCTTTCTACCCTTCACAATAAGAAATTGGCTTTACAAAATAAAGCAGCTTTGCAACTAGAGCAGTGTTTTTCAAACCTTGTGCCGCGGCACACCAGTGTGCCGCAAGACGTTGTCAGGTGTGCCGCGGGAAAATAAATATCCAATTTGTATGCCTGTGCAGTGTATCGCCCAGAAAGTAATTGTTTAGTACCCTCCCATACCGCTAGGGAGCAGCAACAGCTAGCCAATTGCCTTGTGTTTCGACGAGAGACAAGCGAATTTGTGAGGCATGAATGAATGCAGGACGACGGTGAAACAATAAATATGAAAGATGAGAAAATACTTTTTTCTTTGTGTTCATTTGATTCCAATTCAAGCTGTTATAATGTCATTTTTCAATGCTAAAAACGGTTATAGTAACAACATAACACATTCATTATTCAAATAAGCGTTTATTGTTCACATTTTCAGCTAGTGGTGTGCCGTGAGATTTTTCCAGTGAAAGAAGTGTGCCTTGGCTCAAAAAAGTTTGAAAAACACTGAACTAGAGAAACATAAAACAAACGTTACATGGCTCTTCAGGAGCCAGAACAGGATAACCGACGAACACTTAAACTTGCTGAGATCAATTACACCAAAAGCTGCAGTTCTCACGGGCATTTATTCACATGAGGACTCCACAGACAGAAACACTGCTTCAGAGTGCAAAGACTGTATTCCTGAGCCAGTTACAACTTTGGATGAAGAGTCAGCATGTGATCTCACACCTGAAGAACTTTCATCGAAAGTTGACCAGACATTGCTCTGTTGTGATGGAGGGAGCTGCACAATCAACGGGTACAGGTTGATAGTCTGTAAAATAAATCATATCACATACATATCCCGGTATATTAAATTTTTAACTGTGGGCTTCTTTGTTTTGTTTTGTTATTACCAAATGAGTGGACATTACAGTTTTTTCAGACGACTTACAAGTTACTTGTAAATGAAGGCTCACGAAATTCAACCGACGGGAGCGGCTTTATTGGAAGTAGAAGCTGCCAGTCTTCTTGGGATGGCACGGCGCAGATGTACAACACTCAGACTCAAGCGATGACTGAGCTCAACCGCAACTGGATGCGGTTTCGGAGCGTCTCCGTATGATGGTTATCAACTGGAGAAGTTGAATCTGCGCTTCGGAAAGTAATGGCGGATTTGGCTGATCGGCGCCAGTGAAGGTATACAGCCATGGACTCAAGGCCACCTGAAATTGTTGGCGGCCGTCCCTCCAAAACAAACAACGCTATTTGGAATCTTTCCCCTGGATGGAAGTACGTACGGAAGCTAGTGACCTCACCATCGCCCCCTCCTTCTCGCCCATGGACTGATAAGCCGGGACTGTCTCCATGAGCAGACTTTGACGAAGCAGCTGTGGCCTTTACCCACACACAACCAGACTATCACACGCGCATACACATCCTTATCATCAACGCCTTCATTGTTCCTGGATTTTCCCCGTGATGTGACCTGATCTGCTGTGCGCTGAATGGACTGGCAGCACGCCGGTTGGGCCGCGTCGCGCTCCACCCCACCCCCACCAACCGCCCCCTCATTACATGTTATGTCTTTTGACTTGTTGTAACTGTCATATGCTTTGATGTGCATCGGTGTGATGTGCATTTTTTTTCTCCTAGACTTAAATTATCCTCATGTAAGTTGAGGGATTCGTTGTTTTTCAGTGGATGGCTCTTCTTTACGAATGACAGATGGAGAGATGGAATCCTTTAATGCAGTTTTAAAAAAAGGAGAAAAAAAAGAACGTCTGCACCTCCGAACGGATTAACGAGAACACCCCACCCTTTCAGTCACGAAAACACTTCCTGCTTCTCTTTGGCCAATCAGACGCAAGCAACATAAAAATGTTTCAACAATTATTAAACAGAATATAATTTAGATAACTATAACATAAAAGATTATAATGCTCAAATATAAAATGAAAATAATTGACAATTAGACATAAGCTTACACTCAGAAGAGGATAGTTCGAGCATGTTTTTTTTCCCTTTTCTTTCCCTAATGTTTACTTTCTAAGATCTCGGGGCACTGTACATACGGCGAGTACCGACAGGCCCTTCGCACTGTATCCCATGTTCCTCATTGTTTTTCAAGTTTCTTGTGCAGAGCGTGCCTGTTCAGTCCAATTACCCCATAGGGATAAATAAAGATTCCTGAATCCGAATCTGAAGCGAAACTTTCTGCAGCTGTCATAGTATCTTCATGGTCGGCATTGATATCTGTGGAAAAAAAAAAATATTTCTATGCTTGTGTGTGTTTATAACCTGATGCATTGATACAAGTTTTTCAATTTGGTGTTCATACATCAGTCTATACTTTATTTTTCTTCAGTCTATACTTCTTTATTTTCAAGACAAACTATAATTCTGCTGGGTTTTACAGTTTTACCTTGCAAGTTTTGAGTGTCCACTTGGTGAAACAGCTGCTGTATACGAAAATACAGATGGAACGAAATCTGGACTACAATGTTCCAAGGATGCTTTTCCTGTCAAATTTAAGGATTTAAATCATAGGTGTCAAACTCAGGTCCTGGAAGGCCGCTATCCTGTATGTTTTCCAAGTCTCCCTGTTGCAACACACCTGATTCAAATGAACAGGTTCAATGTCAGAGCTTCCGCAGAGCTTGCTGATGATCTGATCATTTGGATTAGGTGTGTTGCAACAGGGAGACTTGGAAAACATGCAGGACAGCGGCCCTCCAGGACCGGAGTTTGACACCTATGATTTAAATCAGGGGCCCCCAACCTTTTTTGCCCCACGGACCGGTTTATGTCAGACAATATTTTCAGGGACCGGCATTTAAGGTGTGGTGCAAATAATACAAGAAATTAATATGGTATGAGCTGCATGAAAACTGTGGTGTTTTCGAAATATAATAATAAACACAAGGAGCGTCTAATCTGGCCGAAACACTCCGATCGCTATGGCAATGTTTAATGCCTTCAAAATACGATACAATGCAAATTCAAAGTGCATGAAAATGACGACTCACCACAGCACCGAGCTTGATTTTCTGCAACCAGACGGTCCCATCTCGGGGTAAAAGGAGACAATGACACCTCAAGTGTGTGGTTTATGTCCAGTCTACTTCGTAATTTTGTTTTCGTCGCCGTTGCTGCAGAAACCCCCCGCCTCACACAGGTAGGATGTCGGAAATAGCAACAGTGCTATTGTGGCGATCTCAGAGTATTCAGCCATAACTTTAATCCAGTTGTCTCGAACGTACTTTTAAGGCCGCCGTGATTTGCGATCTCCAGCAGTTTTTTTTACTAATTTTGCGAGCTTCTGCGTTTTGTTTTGAAGTAATCGGTCACGTGATGGAGAAGCGTGGCTTGACGTGTGTCAAGCGTGACACAGACGGATGTAACGGAGAATCCGGTAGTTTTTCAAAATAAAATCATATTTCGTATTCCGAAATAAAACTGAATTAAGACAAGTTCTTTCTGTGCGGCCCGGTACCAAATGCCCGGCGGACCGGTACCGGTCCGCGGACCGGCGGTTGGGGACCCCTGATTTAAATGATAAATATGCAGTGAGAAATATATATGCGCACATACACACACACACGCGCGCGCGCGCGCACACACACACACACACACACACACACACACACACACACACACACGAAGCATGTTTTTATCATTTGCCGTTAGTATGGCTGTATATGTTTGTGTTAAACATGTGCATGAAGTATTGAAGAGTTACTTCCCACACAAATTGTAAACACGTTTGACTGTAAAGACTACATATCAACTGCTTCACTCATGCTATACTGTACTTCATTATTTTCACTCATTTGTTACTTTCACTAATTGAATGTTATTCTGGGCTTTCACAGAATAATAATAGAATATAATTTGACATGCTCCACCTAACTCACAAGTACTTACCAGATATGAAGTGGGCACTGCAAAGACGAACAGTATTAATTGCCTCCTCAGACCAATTCTCACGTCTAAAGCTTGTAACCATAACTTTTGCCGTTTTTTTCTGAAAGGGTGTTTACTAGCAGGAATTCTATAAAAGACTAGATCTCTGTGTGTGCTCTTTCTGATAACCCACAGCACAGCATGAGCACACCATTACTCACACCATTTTGTTCTGTTCAGCGTGTGTTTTCCGCCTCCGAGATTTGCGCGCAGCCAGACTTAATGTATACATACGTCACATGAAACTAGTCTATACATATACACATACCCTCACCGGCCACTTTATTAGGTACACCCTGCTAGTAACGGGTTGGACCCCCTTTTGCCTTCAGAACTGCCTCAATTCTTCGTCGCATGGATTCAACAAGGTGTTGGAAGCATTCCTCAGAGAGTTTGGTCCATATTGACATGATGGCATCACACAGTTGGCGCAGATTTGCCGGCTACACATCCATGATGCGAATCTCCCGTTCCACCACATCCCAAAGATGCTCTATTGGATTGAGATCTGGTGAATGTGGAGGCCATTTGAGTACAGTGAACTCATTGTCATGTTCAAGAAACCAGTCTGAGATGATTCCAGCTTTATGACATGGCGCATTATCCTGCTGAAAGTAGCCATCAGAAGTTGGGTACATTGTGATCATAAAGGGATGGAC
>NW_017842057.1:1896929-1916805 GCF_001891065.2 Hippocampus comes | reverse complement strand
TTTTCCAATCTTCTATTGTCCAATTTCGATGAGCTTGTGCAAATTGTAGCCTCAGTTTCCTGTTCTTAGCTGAAAGGAGTGGCACCCTGCTGCTGTATCCCATCTGCCTCAAAGTTCGACGTACTGTGCATTCAGAGATGCTCTTCTGCCTACCTTGGTTGTAACGGGTGGTTATTTGAGTCACTGTTGCCTTTCTATCAGCTCGAACCAGTCTGGCCTTTCTCCTCTGACCTCTGGCATGAACAAGGCATTTCCGCCCACAGAACTGCCCCTCACTGGATATTTTTTCTTTTTCGGACCATTCTCTGTAAACCCTAGAGATGGTTGTGCATGAAAATCCCAGTAGATCAGCAGTTTCTGAAATACTCAGACGAGCCCTTCTGGCACCAACAACCATGCCACGTTCAAAGCCACTCATATCACCTTTCTTCCCCATACTGATGCTCGGTTTGAACTGCAGGAGATTGTCTTGACCATGTCTACATGCCTAAATGCACTGAGTTGCTCCATGTGATTGGCTGATTAGAAAATTAAGTGTTGATGAGCAGTTGGACTGGTGTACCTAATAAAGTGGCCATGAGGGTATATATATACCTGTATATACACTGTATATACACATATAAAATGTGTGTGTGTGTGTGTTTCTAATCATTTCTGCATCCTATCACAAATGCAGCTCAAAAGCTACATTAACATGGTGGGTCAAGTCAGGAAATGATATCGGGAAAAGGGAAAACCTTGAAGAACCTATGACAGAAACACAAAGACCGTTAAATCCTTTTTATTTACAAGTTGGAGCGCTGACTTTGGGGCATTATTCACATTCCATTGTTTATTTCGAGTTGGCGGTGCATTTGAGTCGTCCATCTGCATATATATGACAGTGACAATAAGAAAAAGAAAATGTATAAAAAGCCGTGGGCTGACTTACAACATGGCACCCTCGTGAGTGAGCGGTTGGTAGCCCGCTGAGTGACAGCGAACACGCAATATTCTACCTGTACAACTATTCACATTCGATCACTGTACATATTTACAGAGATCACATTAGGGAAAGAGCCAGTACCTGAGGAATTAAGTCTCACAATTAGCATTACTCATTTGCTGTGGTAAAAATGTGCACAGCCAAACAATGGAAGCCGGAGCAACGCAGAGCAAGATGAAGATTTCACAGCAGTGCAAATTTGATGTGCAGGTGATGAGTGAGCTCCAGCTGGTTCAAAAAAATTTAAGACATGCTCCTAACCAAGTTTATATTTGAATATTATCGATATTTTACAGATAATTTACCTGAGGCTTAGTCTTCAAGCCCCACCTCCACATTGAAACGAGCACTTTTTCAAATGGTTGCTGCCAACCTCAGCAAAAGAGCGGATTAGACTGTTAACGGTGAAATTTTCCGCAAGCACTTTATACGTCACTCGCCTGCAGTTGTTATAGTATGTTTTCATCAATGGTTGTTGAGGCCTCTGGAAAAAACAACAACACTCCTCTAGGATACATCAGGTGAACTGGCATGCTTTCAGAAAAAAAAAAGATAGGAAGGTATAAACAACTGAAGCAATTGCCAGCAGCCTTCATTGTCCCCTCTCTTCAAAACACAGAAACTATACATGAAAAAACTAATTGGTCAATGAAACCTACCATTTGACGGCACACAGGAACAAACACCTCATACATGTGCAGCATTTCTCTCAAGGATGAAACGTCAACCAAATAAATAATTCATAACAGCGCCAAAAGTAATTAAATAACAATCATTGTCTCAGTTGAAGATCACAGGAAGCGTGATCCACTCAAAGCAGTCAAACGTCCATTTTACAAATGTGTGAAAAAGCCTGGCTCATTTACTGTAAGTCCTCCTGGTGCTCAGCAGATTGTTATTTCAGCAAACGGTTCAAGCTCCAATTCCCGAACAACTCAAACACTGTCTTCTGAAAACACGACAATCATAAAACACTTTTCTTTGGACGCTGCTCACCGATCACCCCTCCCCGTTAAAATCACATTAATGAAAAAAAAAAAAAAAAGAGGAAATGTATTCTCTCACTTGTGGCTTGATATCACGGTCATTTTGAGGAGCTGCGAAGTGCCGCAGACAGCGGTCTATCATACATGAGGTGGGGGCTTTGGATTTGGTACTTTGCAGCAGCTTTATGTGATCTATAAATGTAACGAGTCTAGTTTGGGGGCACTAAGCCTTGTAGCAGTTGGTCTGTGAGGTAAGTGCTAGCTGACCGTTGGGTGCCACTTCGTTGGCCTCATCCTCCAAGAGGCCTGACACATCGGCGTTGGGAATGCTGTCGTGATAGCTGCTGAAGCTGATGTTGTCCTCTTTCAATTCGATGGTCCAGAAAGGCGCGTTGAGTTTCCGGTTCTGGTATTCTCTGTAAGTGTACACCCCGCCGACAAAGCCCAAGAGCACGACCACCACCAGGATGATGACGGCCAAGATGATAATGTTGAACTGTGTCCAGGAGACGTCGGTCAGAGCTGCCGTGGTATTGTCGGTAGGGCTGCTCAGACTAGTCAGCAGGGCCTGAGTGGTGGCGGCCGTGCTCAGTGTCGCGCTCCAGTTGCCGCTGGATGTGGAGGCAGCAGGCATGATGCCTCTTGGTCTGGTGGAGGTCACACTGCTGCTGGAGGATGAAGCTGTACTGGAGGAAGTGGCCTCTATTTTGGGCCGACCTGCTGGTGTGGGAATACGCTGAGCCGCTGAGGAGAGAAAAAACATTCAGCAATTGCATCTTTTCTTGATTCAACAGTCAAGGTTTGCTCATTTACAGAAACAGCCGCCACACAGTTTTTCTCATCATGAAGCGTGCCACCATTGTCCTGTCGAGAGTCCATGTGGCGTATGCCTGGTAAAAGCTGACACCCAGTGGTCAAAAGGCCAAACTGCTGAACTAAATACCAGAGATGAGAGGTACAGTACTTTGCCAAGTACATCGAAAGTTTCATTTCAGTTGTTGCTGCTGAAGGTGGATCAACCAGTTGTTCGGTTTCGGGGGCAATTGCTTTTCATACAAGTTCAGGGAGTTTCTTTTTTTAGAAAGACATGTTTTTCATTCTTTTCAATGTGAGAAGATTACATTCGGTGAGATTATTACACCTTTAACCCTTTGAGGGTTACTACAGCGGACACAGTTTATCATATTATCAGGTTACAGGGTGCATGAACGGGTTAAACAATGTGGGTAAAACCCAGATGACTGTCATGATTCGGTTTGGGACCAACAGGTGGCACTGTAGGGCTTCCCCTGCAGCTGCACACCTGTTGGTCATTAGGTAATTTGTGCTTTAAAAGGACTCCCAACCCGACCACTCATTGTCGGGTCATTGTTGCTCTTTGCTACTGTCATGTTTGTTTGTTGCAGTTTGTCTGCTGCTGTCAGGTTTGTTTCAGTCACAGTTCTGTTCTAGCTTCAGTTGTGATTTTTGTTTGCTATTTTGGACTTTGTTTGTTTTGGATTTAGTTTTCTCTCTGTTTCAATACACTTCTTCAAGTACACCCTGCTCCTCCCTCCTGCCTGCTTTTTTGGGGTCCACCACCACCTCACATCGTGACAATGACATTAGTTTTAATTACAACAAGTGAGTTAAAGACAGACGGCGGCAGTGCTACGTGAATACAGTATATATGGAGCAAAGTGCAGTCCGTAGGGTAATAATAATTCTGCCCCCCCCCATGCATTTCCCTTCAGGCTGGGCTCAGCGACAGGTCTGTATGTGTCCCCAGTGCTAGCCTCACAACACTAGCCTCCTACAAAATTTAAAATTGTATTCACAATCCTTCTGCCGACTTTTAAAGCACTAAATATTCAAATACCATTAACCTTAAGCAACTCCTGCTGCCCGACCAACTGACTTGAGCGCTTCACTCCTGAAAACACAAATTCGCGTGTTGTGCCCAGAATCTGCAAACATAGACAATGAGGTACAACATACACTTATCAGACGGCTCTCCTCCAGAACAAGCTCCCTGATTTGGTCCAGAAGGCTGACACTCTGTTTAAGTGCAAATTTAAATCAGTCATCTTTTATAAAGCATATGGTCAGAGACGATCTATGGTCATCTCCTTTTTGTGCTTTAATGTCATCAATGTTGATTGATGTGGGAGCTTGCATTCAAATGAGTGTCAGACAATGATGATTTGACTGGATGAAGTGATAGACAGCTCTCTCCCTCTCCCTTTTATGTGCTTTCAATGCTTTTGTTAGTGTCTTTACGAAGTAAGCATAAGATACCTTTCATGAGTCAATGACAATATATGTGGTGATTACTTTGCAAATCCTCAAAAGAATGAACAATTTGCTAAAAAGGTAAATGACATGATTGCTTCTCAAAGGAGAAGTCAAGTTAAAAACATTCTTCACAAGATGTTCTATGCGCCCCACTAGCCTCAACACTGGACGCTGATGAACCCTTTTAGGGACAGCAGTTACTAGAGTGGACAGCAAATGTTCAAATGTTTTATCTTATATTAATTAATCTTAATGTCATATGTGTGCATCAGCCACTACAATGGACCCTTATTTGACTTGCCATCCACTGGCATTATTTTGTTTTCATGTGCCTAAAAACTAATAAGACAGAAAAAAGGTAGAATATTATTATTTGTGCATGAGAGGGTTAATATTGTGTTTGTGGCTCATCACTGACCAAACTCAGAAAACAGGTGCACGGTCACGTTCGCAACCTGAGCCCTCGGGTGCTCTGATGTCATTTTCAGTCGACAGCAAGTGGCAGTACAAGCAAAATGGCGGCTGCTTAAGATGGATAGAAACGGGGGGATTTTTCTGCTTATGTCATATCCCACGAATGCATCATTAATCTGAATACCGTGTTTAGACTGCTGGGAAAATGTTTGACTTGACTTCTGCTTTAAATTGACGTTGATACTTACTTAGCCGGCTGCAGTCATGAGCCCGGGCGTCCCCTGCAAATCCGGGAGCACAGAGCTGGCACTGAGGCCCGGTGGTGTTGTTAATGCAGCTGAGGCAGTGGCCGGTGTCGGGGTGACAAAGCTGGCGGGGACCCTGAGGATCTGCATTCCCGCTACAGTCACATGGCACGCAAGCCCCGGATGCTTTGTAGAAGCCAGCGCTGCACTGGTCACACAGTGGGCCAGAATACGGGTCAAGGCACTGGTCACACACTGGGGAGCCACTGGGATCTGAACAGGAACACACAGCAGTCAGTACCTATTAGGAGCGTGATAATCCACCAAAAGGGAAATGCTGTCAACTCACAAATGAGCAAAATCTTCAGTTGCTCTAGAAAAAAAAAAAATCCAGCACAAGAGCAGCTGGCACATTAAGCCTTTCAGGGACAGCGGTTACTACAGTGGAGATCTTATCATGTTATCAGGTTACAGGGCGCATGAATGGGTTAAATACATCATGTAGAACCAGTGCAGGTACAGGAAATGAAATGGAATCGGATAAACAGTTTTACATTGCTTCTTCATTTTTTAATGATGAATGAAAGCACTGCAAGGTTCCAGGTAAGTTTTAGATGAGATTGCTTCGGCGAACCACCAGGTGGCTCACGACAACATAGTATAATGTACCGGTACATACAGAGCCAAGCAAAGTACAACAAAGATTTTTTTTCAAAGTAACTGTAACAATCAGTACCTATTGATAGTTGGGCTGGATTTAAAAAAAAAAAAAAAAAGATTAATCTATAGTTGAATTGATTTTTCCTTTCATAGCCCGATATTGATTCATAAAACCATTAACCAATCCTTTTAATCCGTGTTTTTCCCCATAAATTTATGTGACATCTCGCATCACACATCATTTCGTCACTACGCAAGAGTAGTGTAGCAAAACAACATGGCAGAAGCATTGAAATCCGCGCCAACCAACTTCAAGGCAGTTTTTTTTGGTTTGAGAAACACAAAGAGAGCCATGAACGGAAACTCTGCGAGCCAGTCAGAGGAATGTGAACGTCACTGGGTTACAGTGTTTTTGTCACTTTATTTACACGGCCTGCCCTGTGGTTGGAATCGATTTATTGTTTTGATCAGGTCATGTTCAATCAAACATACATGATTCATGTAACTGCATTAGGGTTCATTTAAATACTTTGATGAATGCACCAAGCAAGAAGTTTCTATTATACGCAGCATTGCTTCTTCTGAGAATGTCTTCCATACGAAAGTAAAATTGGTACTGTGATAAATACTGAACTGAATTGAAAATCAATCAAAGTGAATCTTGAATCATAAATCGCATAGAATCAGCGCCTTGTGAATCAAATCGATTTGGGGAATCTAAAACGAACCCAGCCCTAGTCGGCGCTGGCAGCTCTGTAAATCAGGTACCATTTTGATCAAACTGGGTTTTTATTTCTTGGAAAAATAACATCTTTATTTGGAAAAGTACAAGAAGTAATCATCCAATTCCACTCAGTAGTCCTTTGTTACTGACAATACGAATAGCAAATCGTAATTTAGAGCTTGATTCTGAGCTCGATCACCTAGACAACACATCTCGCCATCTTTCTGTGTTAATGACTTAAAAACGCCGTCAGACGCTGGCCTAGATGTTTTCTATCTCGAATGATCACATGACTATGTTATATTGCAAAATATGCTCCTCCTGATAAATTGTTGCAGGTTTAAAGGCAGCCGACGCGCTGGGTTATATAACCCGTAGGAAACATGAGCAGCGCTGCACTGGAATAGTAAGACTTGACCCGGCTTCTTCTTCCTTCTTTTTTCCATGTTAAGTGAGGAGATCACAAGTAGCTAAGGTAGACACTGTCAGAGACACGATTTAGAAAAACACAAGTGCAGGCAACATTAAAAATGAACGCCAGTCTAGAGCAGTGGGTGCAGATGGAATCATAGATGAGTGATTTAATGTGTGACCCAGATTCTGATATGGAACAGTGCTCCACTTCACCTCTCAGGGTGTCATAATGAAGATCTTCATTTATAACCAGGTTCATCCACATATTTAGAAATCATTGATCCTATAAAATGAAGCCATTACGCCGTCATTGCCAAGACAACCCGAGTTTTGGGGCTGCTTGCTCTCCGAGCTCCGGTGTTCACTATTAATGAAATCATGCACAGTCATAGCGCTGTTAACATGGTCAAAGGACACAAAATAATGCCTTTACTCCGATGATTTCCTTCTTCCTACAGCGATGCTGTCTGAAAGCATAATGCGGCCCATCCCCCGCAGGTTGTTACTGCCTGAGTGGCGCTGAAATGGCCCAACTGTGCTGATGCTGTCCCAGCTCAGCTCAGCCTGGTTCATGTCCCTTCCCCTCCCTTACACATTGCAGCACCTCTAGCGTGGTCCCCAGTAGGCGGACACATAACCTAACAGCCGGCGCGTATCTCCCTGCTTGGCAACATGGCAAACGCCATGCAGGAAGAGGCTCGCAGGACATGGTTGGTTGAAAAAAGGGGATCATATTGAGACAAAGCTGGAAAACGCCAAAATAAAGTCATTAAAAAAACAAAAAAAAAAAAACAAAAAGGCATTGTTTCTTTTAAATTTGAGGAATACAATACATCATGAAAAAAAATACAGCAACGTTTGATGTCAACGAGCTGCAAGTCCCTTTTGAGAGGGCGCAATATTGGAGTCAGACACACTGCAACATCAATTGACCAGACAGAAAGAGTGGTTGCAATGCTATCACTCGGGTCACCCCAAAGTGCGCACTACTTTCATTTCAAATTAACATCACTAAATGCAAAAATCTATGAGTAAAAGGGCGACGGACACACGACTATGAATCCCGAAGTGTATACATATCTTTCCAATTTCACTGAGTCTTATTCGATCGTGCGGAAAAATTACTAGGATAGTATCCGGATTATGTACTGTGCAGGACAGTTGTCAAGGTCATAACCAAAGCCGGAACCAGAACTTCCGTCACTCTCATCACTTGAGAACTTTGGACTAAAAAAATGTGGTCTTGTGTAGACTGCCTGTGACTCAATTAAAACCACTGTGATCTCCCCAAATAACTTGAAGTTGTTTTTCAGCCAAAACCAAACATCACTTGTAGTAAAACTGCTGTGTGCAGGAGGGTTTTCTCACCAAGACGCTAGAAGCTTGAAGACAAAGGAGAGTGGAGTGGGTTCCCCACTACCTCCCCCCTCAAAAAATATTTATTCACTGGACCAGAAACACATTGCCTACCATGCTGTCAACTATTTTCGTGACCACGACTGGTGTGAATGCCATTATTTGGTATCGCTGCAAGTATATTTGAACTCCATAAGATTTTAGTGTATGAAACTGTAACTATCAGGGCATGACAGTGGGAGCCAATCAACTCAGAACGCTGCTGAGAAAAAAAAAAACATTTAGGTGCAGTGTAAAACTGGGGCAGACAAAGCCCGGAGGAGAAAGGTCACGCAAACCCAATTTATGCAACTTTGCTCATTGACAAATTAAAGCATTATGGCAGGAAGCAGAAATCTGATGCCATCTTCTCAACTCCACAAACCAAGATGAATGTTTTGGGGTGATGCATGTGAAGCTGAGTTAAGTTGAGTTGAGATGTCACCACAAAGGCACATACAGTATGTTTCCTACCATCGATTTGGCGCCCTGGGTTAAATCCTACTTGAAAAGAATGGAAGGTTGCAGTGGCAAGAAGGGACTGTGCTCTGCGAGTGACTCCTAATTACGATTAGATCCAGACTCAGCCCAGTGCAACACAGTCGTACATTTCAATTATTATAATATAAGTTACATTGCTGCTGTGGCTCAAATTACATCTACCGTACTCCTTGTGGGAGACATACTCCTCAATTTCTTCCCACCACAAACACAAATCCCAATTCTACAGTATGGTCCTTCCATCGCTACACACGCTTACAATGAGATGTGCAGGGAATGTGTTTTTTTTTTTTTTTAGAGAAGATTAACGGGAACAAAAACATTTGATAGTCAAAATGGCAAAGCTCGAATCATGTAGTGCAGTAGCTGTGGACTCCACCCGTCCTCCATTGAAGGTTAGCGAAAAGCAGATGCACACGTATGCGTTTGAGTGTGTGTGTGTGTGTGTGTGTGTGTGTGTGTGTGTGTGCATGCATGCCTGTGTGAGGGAGAAAGCTGTATTTGTCTGCAATGATGTGTTTATAAAAATAAAAAAAAAAAAAAAAAAAAGTGGAGCTGGAACAGGGCATGTCAGTTTTAGAACAAGCCTCGCCAGATCTTAATCTACTGTATGTAAACTTTTTTTCTACATTCAAATGATTCCTCTGTTGAATCGCTGAATCGTTGTTTAAAAATTAAACACAACAGACTTGACAACCTAAGGTTGGGACGGAACAGATGGACGCCCATTTTGGGGACGGAGGAAAAGAAGTTTTTTTAAAACGGACAGAAGCGGGTTTTCGTCCGTCCCTTTAATCATACCTAACCAGGTGAAGTACCTCCGGCGCCCATTTCATCAACAATTGACAGAAACATTCATTCATTCTCCGAGCCGCTTTATCCTCACTAGGGTCGCGGGGGGTGCCGGAGCCTATCCCAGCTGTCTCCGGGCAGTAGGCGGGGGACACCCTGAACCGGTTGCCAGCCAATCACAGGGCACACAGAGACGAACAACTATCCACGCTCGCACTCACACCTAGGGACAATTTGGAGTGTTCAATCAGCCTGCCATGCATGTTTTTGGAATGTGGGAGGAAACCGGAGGACCCGGAGAAAACCCACACAGACACGGGGAGAACATGCAAACTCCACACAGGAAGGCCGGAGCTGGATTGATTTTTTTACCTCTGCACTGTGAAGTCGACGTGCTAACCACTCGACTACCGGGCTGCCCTGACAGAAACATGCCCCGCCTATTTTACGTGTGTAATCTGCCAATACACTACTTCAGACTGAATGTGAAATATCACGACGCGCTGCTTATCTCGCACATGTTCACCGTTTTTGTATGTGGGAGAGAGTGACTTCACTTTGTTTCAAGTGGACAAGAGGAGGAGCACTCGTCCTCTGCCCAAAAAAGTTTACACATTGCCAGTTGTTGAGTGAAATTATAAACTTTTTCCAATTCTAGTTATAAAAAGTAATTTCTATTTTCCTTTTTCCAATTTTTTGATGGGAAATATTCAAAGGAATTGACATTTTCAAACACATTTTAAGTTATTATTTATTAGTCTTTTTTAAAAATGAAAACAAATCCAAATTATTTGAATGAGTATTTCTTTAAATAAAGATACAGTCAAACCTCATTTCATCGTACATCGTTTACGTTTTCACCGCTATAACGTTCACATTTTAAAGCCCCAATTTCACGCAATTCATTTTCCATTTGCCGATTTTGCTGACAAAGAACACCTTTATGACGTAAATAAACTTCATTACGCGTAGAAAAAAAAGTAGTGTGTTTCCGGTAACCCGACCGACCGAGAATTTCTATGTCGAAAAAAAACTTTACGGTCGGCATTTTTTTCAAACAACCCTCTACATTTTTGTGTAGAGGGTTTACATCGGCACAAACTCTCGCGATATTCACGTTGAGCGCATGCGTCGTTTGCCCTGTCGTCTGTCAACAACATTGAAACATGGCGGCGGCCGCGATCTCCGACGACAGTTTAAACCGCGTTTTCTGTGTTACATTCGCATGCTCGCACCATAATGTTAAGAAAATAGCATCCAATGGTATGTCGAAAAAATTCAGCGAACTATTTGATGAACACCACGGGCCGAGTAAAAACCGAGGGCGGAGGAGGACGGCGGAGGAGGATGGCGGCGGAGGCGGCGGCGCGCCCCGGCCCCCCGAGTCCGGAGTGGGGAGAAAACTAAATAGGTGGCGGCGGCGCCGGCCGCGCTGCGGCGCGTTCAATGTGTTCTTGTTTTATGTTTTATGGTTATTTTGTTTAAATTTTTGATGGAAAAAAAAAGATTAAAAAAAAAAAAAAACTTTGTCCGACCCACCGACCCTATGCTGAAATTTCATGTTACCGGAAACACACTATCTTTTTTGTTTGGCCTTATAAGGACCAGATTGTTCCCACAAAATAATGAAAAGGTCTTTGTTACAATGAACCACGGGAAGTTAACTGCCGCCACGACTTTGCTTACGAACAAAATGTACAGCACGGGATTCCCTTCCGTTGCTTAGCAATGCTCCTGATCGACGTGTACATTGTTGTCCTCACGGAGTCACGGCGTGGTCAAAGCACATGGTCTGAAAACATGTCTGTTAAACGTAAGAAAATCTCACTGTCTGTGACGCTGAAATTGTCTCTGACTTTTGAAAGGGAGTCTCCTCGACGAAGCTCAGCCAAGACTACGAAATGGCAAAGTCGACGATTTCGACAATCATCCATAATGGCAATAAAATCATGGCAGCATTCGAGGCCAACAGATTAAAAGATGAATGGCTTTGGGGTGCGGCACATTCTGAACCTTTGAAGGCACTTTACTGACTGAATGTTTTCTTCATACTGTATCCAAGTATTTGTAATTGACATGTTTATACTGTATTACATGTTCATGTTTTTACATCTACAAATGTTCACACTGTATTATACATCATGGTTGGGGGCCATTTCATTGGAAATGGTTACAACGAACTATGGTACTAACGTACAGATTCGTTATGTAATCGAAATGTAAATTTCCCCAGTGTGGGACAAATAAAGGATATCTTATCTTATGTCCTTCGAGGCACGATGTCATAAGGTTCAACTGTACAGGCCTCTCGGCAGCACTTTAAGAGGGTTTAACTCGATTTGATGGATTTTGCATACTCCTGATGTTGACACGTACTGTACTCGTGAATTCATGCTGTTCGGGGTAGATTCCGTTTTTCAAAGTTGAATGAGATGCATTCAAATCAAAATTTCATGGCTGAAGATTACATTAACTTGTTCCTCTGTATGTCATGAGCTTCTGAGCCGAATGTGGTGGTTCTCTGGCTACTGTAACATGCTGGTCAAGCGAATGGGTTGTTTGTCAAAATGTTGGTGTCACTTTCTTAGTCCATTCTCTCCTAATCTTGAAAATCCGAGATGCCCACACCACGCAACTTCAAACTGCGATGTCTCGGAGGAGCACAATATATCATTGGAAAGCTGAGATCATTCTCTTTTTGATGACCCAAGGGACAAAAAAATGTGTCACTGTGACATTTTATTATGGCGCCGCACTTTGACCAACTGATTCACCCTTCATGAAACAATCATACACATCCTTGGAGATTACTACTGTTGCTGTTTTTTAACGATTGACAAGGAGAAATCGCATCAATCAAGCATTATAGTGAAGGGTGTTGCATCCATTAAAATTTAGTTACCAAATACGGTTCCTTCCATGATAATGGACATTTATGTAACATTACATGTAACGTACAACTGAGGTAGGATGTATTTCACCTGTGAGGTCTAGCTGCCTTTGTAAATGTGACAAGGACAGCCCAAATTTGAGTGTGTGTGTGTGTGTGTGTGTGTGTGTGTGTGTGTGTGTGTGTGTGTGTGTGTGTGTGTGTGCGCACGTGCGTGTGTGTGTAAGGTCAGGGACTCACCGGTGTGACAAGTGCCAGTGGAGGAAGAGTTGGAGCAGGGGCATAGGACACAGGCTTCGGTCAAGGTAGTGCTACGGCTGCGGTAATGATCTGGCTTGCACTCCTCGCAATTCATCCCCTGGGTGTTGCCCTCACAATTCAGACACACACCTGAAGAAATAAAGTTTTGAACATTTCTGTTTCATCCCGATTGTATTTTATTTAACAGTGGAAGGTGAAACAAGAACCACTTGTACTTAAAGGGTAAGTCAAGCCCGATATTTGCTTCACAGTAATATGTTCTGGGCACCTCCACTCGTCTAAACATGGCATTCTGATTTATATTGCGTTTGTGGAATATGAGTGAAGCAGTAAAATCCAGCTGTTTTTAGCCATCTCAGGGGTCGGCCATTTTGACACGTTCTATCGACTGAAAATTACATCAGTTTCTCAGGGCTCAGGTGTTGACCAATCACAGCTCACCTGTTGTCTGAGCCATGATTTGTCATTACCTGAACCCTGAGCAACTGCGATGTCATTTTCAGTCCACAGCAAATGGCAAAATGGCTGCCACATGAGATGGACAAAAACAGAGGGGGTGGGGGGGATTTTACCACTTCACTCATATTCTACAAATGCAATATGAATCAGAATGCTGTTTTTTGACAAGGTGAGGCGCATAGAACATATTATCGTGAAGAAAATATTGGGGTTGACTTCCCCTTTCAAGAAAAAATTCCGCCTGACAAAAAATATACATTATATGCCAACAATTTATGTGTATTGTGGTCAGAAGTGTACAATGTACATACATTCTGCATGCTCATCATCTAAATTTGGGATTTTAAGTAATTATTTGAATACGTCTTTTTTATTCCGGAGTGGAATGACTGCACAACAAACAGTACATTTCATTAATTTGGGGGCATAAGTGTAAATGGATTTTTTATTTATTTTTTACATGAGCTCATCTATATATAAAATACAGTATGTACAGTACCTAAAGGCTGAAATATATACTTGAATGCAAAAGAACAAACAACAGGGAAAAGGAAAAAAAAAAACATATCAGTGTTTACTCAGTCAAAAAATTGTGGATAATGGGAGCAGTGGCTAAGGATGAAAACAAAAGGATGACAAACAGCTTGCCCCCGTCCTTTTTTGAAAACGACCGAGGTTATGTGAGTGTCTTGCAATGTTTGCAGACAGAAAATATGAACTTGCACATTGTGTTCCTGTTTGAGTGGACTCTTTCCCTGACTCAATCCTTAGAGAGAACTGTAAAACCGTAGTTAATCCATAGAGCACTCGCTGAGCCCAAGTGAGACCTTAGTAGTCCATCTGTTCATGCACAAGAGCAGCAAGACATATGGCTTCGAAAACTCCCCCTCACCACTCCACTATCATCGTGGACCCCTTTCACCGACCATCCTTCATCGGTGACTAAAAGCCTGGCTGCTTGGAGGTGAGGCGCAATCCTCTTCTAAACTCTCCAGTCACCAGTCAAGTTTTTGCCCTGCTTTCTTGGCCAAATTGCTCTTGAAAATAAGACCTTGATCGCAATGTTGTTAGTTTTTTTTTCTTTTTTTTTTTTTTTTGGTTAAATAAACACTTCAGGCTCACTTGAAACAAACTGATGTTTTCACAAGCTGATTGATTTATTTGACAAGACTGCTCCGCCTAATCCACTTCCTGCTTGCTAAGTGAATGTTGTAATTTTGGAGAGGCTCTACAGTTAACTGGAATAGGGAAGGGCCGTCTTTGTATCGTGTGCGCGTGTAGATCAGACGTGACACAAATGAATCAGATGCACATCTTCCTATGGAACTGAGGTGTTAAGGCAAAAAGTCAAAACTTATGCAGCACTGATTCTGGTGCTCAAATGTACTGTTAAAGTATCACTGTCCATCCACGAAGGGAAGGGATACGACAATAATCAGCTGCTCTCCTTGTTAAAAGCCCAGTTGTCCCCTTAACTGATGCTTTCACCCCTAAAAACTTCGAGCCTCAGACAATTGATACAAACATGCCAAATAAAGTCAACTCAAGACAATGGTCCAATTTGAACTGTGGGATATAGACAACATTTGATATTTCGATATCGGTAATTTTACACAACGATAACTAAATATATCCCAATTAAGATTGGATGAGATATCTCTATCGTGTTGCAATCGAGATATGAGGGTTCAAGATATTAACAACGAAATGAAGATGATATCAGTCACGTGACCTATCCACGCTTGTGTTGCAATGTATATCTCAGTTTAACCAACCAAATTCCTCCGTCAAAGCTTGGCGGGGGATCGACCGTTGAAGCCAACCAATGACAATTATTTTGCAGAGAGCGAGAGGGAAGAGGGACACGCACGCTGGTGCTGCCGACTCGACAGCGCACGCAAGAAATTCACTTCTGTTTTCGTTGTCAGGTATGGATGGGCAGTACACAAATATTGTCTTTTAGAACATTACGTCAACATAATTATAATTTCAAAATTAGCAGTGGACGAAATAGCAGAACTTCTTGTGAAAACGTACGAGCAGTCCAGTCAGTTCATTTGAATGGACTGGCAAGGCGTTGACTGCGCCCTATTCAGGTTGCAAAGAGTTGACGGCCACCATCTTTTTGTGGATTAATAAAAAGTCATACAATGCAACCTATTGTATGGGGAGCCTCCAAACGCAATCCAGGCATAGTTCACATCGCTGGGAGTCCACACATCACATCGCCATATAATACACGAATGCATACACAACCATCGTCATGTGTGGGAGTGAGTGGACAACTCATTTTTTTTCCAAGCCACACAACACATCCATCCACATTCTGAACCACTTATCTTTACTAAGGTCATGCATGGACAAATTGGTACAGAACACACACATTGATACAGTTAACACACACATACAAATACAAGAAACACCGTTGCAGCCTAAAATTGTGATTTATCATTAAAGCACAGTTGCAGCATAATGGGAATGTAATTCATTTTGATCTGTTAATGACTTTGTTCATGTTGATGGAGGTCACTAAGCTCTTTAAAAAAAAAAAAAAAAGCACTTTCCACATCCTTTTGGGTTTATATTCGTTTTTTTTCTTCAAAATAAAAAAAGATCTGTTTTCACCGAACTCATAGCAATATACAGGAGTTATTGTACTGTTGTCGATATATGTGGCAAAAAATATTGAGCTATGACATTTTGACCATATCGCGCAGCCCTAAACCTAATGCTGTATTTTTCCTTTAAACTACATGAAGTAACTGGACATTTCCTTTTTTTTTCCATTTACATATTTTTTTTCCAATACAGTATCCACTAAAATGAATACCATATTACACAAAATTAAGCACAAATATCCAGTGGCCAAATAATTACCTACGATTTAACCACAGTTAATCATTTAAACACCTTATAGTATGGAAAATATGGTATTTTGAAATGTTCATATATTATTGCATCATGAGTACGATCCAAAATTTAAGGGAAAACAGTGTGAACCAGTCAAGATACAATCTACGTTGATGTATCAAAAATGGGAATGTTTTCCAGAAAATCCATAAACAATATGATAGAAATGTTACAAATGCATAGTTACTCAGAAGAGTCCCAGTTAAAATTTAGGAAAATACTGTAATTTTATTTTCTGTTCTAAGACACATCAGGGACTTGTGCCCCATCACAATAACAGTCATCAGTGGTTTTCAACTTTTGTCACACTGAGACACGCATTTTTCTTTTGTTGCATAAATGCGGGACTGACTTTTAAGAACAATAAAGAAAATCTTACGTTTAAAATTGCCTATGACATCACATGTGGTTTGTTGCATTGCTCGCCATGCCTTCCCCTAGCCAGAGGTTGAGCTGCACTGTATTTGTTTACCGAGTAGCGCCTAAAGCATGAGGCACGAGCTACACTTCCTGTTGGTGACCTAATTATGTTCCATGTGGGAAATTGGCATGCCTCTGTACTGCAGCATAAAAATGAAAACAATAACAAACATGTAACCCATTTTTGGGTCGCAACCCACCAGTTGAGAATCACTGTTCAAAATGACAAATTGCAATGTCCTTCATTAGCAGACTCACCTGACTGTGGATGGCAGTAGTTAGTGTGATTGTGACACTGGCAGGGCTGGCATCCGGTGCTGCTGAAGTGGAAGAAGCCTGGGTGGCACTCGTCACACTTGGGTCCATACACTCCTGCCTTGCACACACATATCCCTGAGCTGGAAGGGCAATACAGAATATAAAGTGTTCTTAACACAGTACAAGATATGAAAATAAAATACGGTATACAGTACAACACAATAAAAGTATAAGCAGAGATGGGCATTCTGTCCCTGGGAAGGAACAGTCTGTTTGTCCGTCTGCCATTTTGGGGACGGAGGATGAGAAGTTATTTAAAAAGAACGGACTAAGCAACGATGGAAGTGGGTTTTCGTACGTCTATGTAATCGTCCTAGCCGGGTCAAGTTCCTACGGGCGCCCATTTCACTAACAACTGACAGAAACACTTCCAGCCTCTTTTGCGTGTGTTTTCCGCCAATACACTACTTCAGACCTAATGTGAAAAACCACAACGTATCGCTTGTCTCCTGCGTGTTTACCGTTTTTATATGAGGGAGGTAGCGACTTCACTTTGCTTCAAGCAGAAATGAGGAGGAGCTCTTGTCCTCTGTCCAAAAAAAGTTTACACACCGCCAGTCATGCTGGTGACCGATGGTGGTTTTGTTGGCAGTTAAATGCCATCTTGGTTGACACCTAAACAGTTGTAAAAGACTAGCTGTGTTGTATGCCTCTCGGTCCCGTACCACACTGTGTGTGTGTGTGTGTGTGTGTGTGTGTGTGTGTGTGTGTGTGTGTGTGTGTGTGTGTGTGCGCGCGCGCGTGCGTGTTTTACTTTATTCGGCTGCGTCTGCTTATTCATGCACATGCGTGTGACGTACTTCGTATGTTTTCAACGCTGAAGCGAGGCAAGCAAAAGTTTACCTCAACCTACTTGGGCAAAATGGGTGAAGGAAAAATATGATCTTGGAACGCTTCAAACGCGCCACTAGTCACCCAAATGCGCCTACTGCTAAGGGAACGCGCCGGCAGATCACAGGAAGGCATGGGTGGACTTTTCAATTCAGTACAACACCCCGCTCCCTAGATCTGCTGTTGTGGAGAGGTTTTTTTTCTTTCAACAGCGGGCGACATCCTCCAGTCTAAGAGGGTTGCCCTGGTGTCAACCTTTGATAAGCTAGTCATGTTCAAGGGGAACATGTTCCTCTTGGGGCACCCCACCTACAAGGCATGGTTTGAGAAGGAGAATAAGCAGGGGCTCTAACAAAAATGAATAAATAAATAAAAAGCTTGCTAGCCTGTTTGTTTGTTTTTTTTTTTTTTAATTTTCATTGCCGGTCTTAAAATAGTGGTGACTCAAATAGGGATTCGTGTTAGCCTCTCCCCCATCCCCCCCCTTTTTTTAGGAGGGGGGGACATACTGATGAGAGAGCCGTTCAACTGAATACACTACCAAATTCAAAATGAGAAAATATTTGCAGAAAAACATTAAAAGTTTATCATTGTGAACAATCGATGTGTATTTAGTTGAACATACTGTAGATTGAAAATGATTTACAAATCAGTGTATTCTGTTTTATTTACGTTTTATTGGAACGTCATCAGAATTGGGGTGTACGGATATCAAAATGATACTTTTGAGCACTCTCGCGCAGCCCGAGCTCTAACATTTCATCCTTGCTTGGTTTTACTTTCTCGACCACATTACATAATGACTGGTTGCATATTTTCAGATCGCAAGCGCACCTTTTTGACAAACTAACTGATCATGCAGCAAAAGCATAGTGGAAAGGAGTAACTGTCAACCAGTTTATGACCTGTATCTATCTTTTAAATGTTTTTTAAAGTTCCGGTATTTCCTCATGGGGTGCGTTCATGCTGGGAGTTGTGGTGGCTGTTATTCTTGTTAGCGTGGATGAGCCCCCTTGGGTGGCTCTTCTAATTTTGACGTTTTAATAGCACAACACTTTGAGTGCTCTATAAACAAAGTTTGATTGCTTGATTGATTTATAGACCGCTATGTTAAATACAACACCCTATTTGTTTGTCATCACACTCCATGTTTGTTATAGACATCAGAGAAATTCAGACCAGAGCTCACCAACTTAAGATGTTCTCTCGTGACTGTAAACACATGAAGTGGAGCACAGGGTTTAAAGTTAAACATCTGCATCCCTTTTCACAGATCAAGAAACCAAAGACCAAAACCAAACCAAAGTCATTCAAATTACTTGACAAAATGACTAACTGACAAAACAATTTTCAGTACTGATCATAGAAGTTCATACACTCTGTCATTGTAATTTTGTGAAACCAAGACTTTAGTCTCTCATTTGAGTGACCCAGATATAGCCTTCAGTATCATGACAAAACATACAGAACCAAATCAACAACTAACATCAACAACAACTAAATCAACATTTGAATGTCTCTCTCTTTCACTGAATCTGATCTTTTTCTACATCACCTTGTAGGTAGTGGATTATAGGAGACCAAGGAGGCTCTAATTCCAAACAAATGACAGAAAAGAAAACAAATTGATGGCACATGAGCGCCATCCCTCCAATCATAAGCCCTGTTCACACGGCACACATTTGGTCCGACGCTGCACCGAAATATTTTGTTGCGATATATTTTACACCGGAGCAAATTTTGTGGAGCGGTCACACGTGCAAAGCCGCTCAGCGTGACAGCTCCGGCGCAGCGTCGGAGCAGTTCCACTTGCGGTCACACGTGCAGTTTCTGCTGCAGACCAAAACGACAGGAATGCGGAAGTAAAACAGGTTCGGGTCGGGCTTCTCTCTCGCGGACTTTTATTTATTTTTCTTTTAATAAATATTATGGCGGACACTATTCTGTCCTTGTTCAGAATAGATCCACTTGTCGGCAGTCGTGGAATAAAGACGTGTTTACAGTCAATCGTGTGTGCTCCTTATGCCACAATATATGTTTTAAAAAATGTATACTAAAACAATGTGCGGATACTAAACTAAGGAATACTTGTTTTAAAACAAACAATTTGGATAAAACAGAGAATGCGCTGTAATTTAATTGCTATTTAACTGTTAAACAGGAGCGGGGCCGGCCAGACCAGTGCGCACGTATGTTAATTTCGTTTAAACAATCCTATAGAAATAATTTCAGATATCTTTACCTATTTATTTGATTTGAATTATTCTATTTAAAGCCTAGTAAGCCACAGGATTTCTCTGCGTAATTAAGCAAATGCACAGAGAGATTTCTCTTTGTCTGGCCACTTATTCTGTATTTCAGCGTTATTTCGTTGTGCAAATGCATTGATCATGTTCA
>NW_017842057.1:1888387-1896665 GCF_001891065.2 Hippocampus comes | reverse complement strand
GATTCCGTGCACCTGGTAGCGAGCGTAGCGAGGCCACTCCCCCGCAAGCGAGCATTTGCTCTGGAGCAAATTTAATCCAGCTGCGTTCACACGTGCACATTTGTTTCGGCGTAGCGTCGCAAACGAGCATTTGCTCTGGAGCAAATTTTTAAACCACCTCCCTGAGGTGGATCAAATTTGGTCCGGTATAAGCTCTTTAGTGGAGCTACGCCGGAGCAAATGTGCACGTGTGAATGCTCGACTGGATTTGTTTCGGAGCTGCGTCGGACCAAACGTTGCCGTGTGAACGGGGCTATATGCTCATTCAAAGTAATCTATAACAAGAACAAACACAAAGCCAAGTCAAGCCCGATCAGCCCTCCAGCTTAGACAATGTACTCCAAAACATTAATTACACACAATGACTTCAAAACAATAGAAGTAAATCACAAGTGACTGGAAGCAATTTCTGCGAGGACGGGCACTGGTCTTCAGACAAATGGGGCTTTGTTAAAGAAACGCACTTCATGCAAATGAAGAGGCTGGCGGTGATGCTTAGTGGGGCGTGAGCGATGCTGAATCCAAGGCTGGGAAGAACACATGCACACATGCGCCCACGTGCACGCACACACGCACACACACACACACAAAAGATGTCTCAAGATTGTTACGAAGAAACTGAAAAATAAAGAGTAAATGAATTTTAAAAATATGTCTGAAAGTCACAGGCAAGCAAAGAAAAAAACAGTCTCATGTTTCATACACTATAGCAGTGTTTTTCAACCTTTTTTGAGCCAGGGCACGTTTTTTACATTGGAAAAATTTTGCGGCACACCACTAACCAAAAATGTGATAAAATGACACTGTGAACAGTGTATTTAATTAAAATATAATTTCTCAGTTTATTTATACTCAATCAGTGTGAAACCTGGGGCTGTTTAGATCAGGGTTTGTCGAACTTTTTTTCATTGAAAAAAATCTCGCGGCACACCACTAGCTGAAAATGTGAACCCCCCCCCACTTATTTTACCAACTAACGTGTTATATTGTTACTATAACCGTTTTTAACATTGAAGAATGACGTTATAACAGCTTGAATTGGAATCTAATGAACACAAAGAAAACAGTATTTTATCATCTTTCAGATTTATTGTTTCACCGTCGTCCTGCATTCATGCGTCACAAATTCGTGTGTCTCTCGTCGTAACACAAGGCAATTGGCTAGCTGTTGCTGCTGCCTAGCGGTATGGGAGGGTACTACATGATTACTTTCTGGGCGAAAGACCGCACAGGCATAACAATTGGATATTTTCCCGCGGCACACCTGACAATGTCTCGCGGCACACCAGTGTGCCGCAGCACACCGGTTGAAAAACACTGCACTATAGGGACCACATTAAAAACCTTTATGTAATGTTTGCATTACAAAACTAAAATATAAGCTGATATGTCACAACACTTCACCTCACTAGTTGATGCTAGGGACTTTGGACAGACACCTTGATCACAGAGTCGTTCTAACAATGCCAACACAGTGAAAGCAAGAGAGCGGCACACGGAGCTAAGGACTGCGCTTCAAACGTGTCCAATACGCAGACCAGTGTTGCACAATCTAAGCCAATCAAAGATCAGTATTGACATGTTGCATGAGTACTGACACAATCACATAGTTTTGAAAGGTTCCAAACTAGTCAGTTTCTAGACTGTTCCTTGCTTTACACAAATAATAAATGTATAACCTATGTTACAGTATATATGTTATGCAGGGGGTTTTGTTAAATGCACACTTGATTTCAATTTAGAAGCACAACCGAAGTGGAGTGAAGGTACCAGAATATTCTTTGCATTGCTTACAAGATATCGATACAATATCATTATCATGATAATAGCCCATGCAAAATGCATATCGTAAAGATGTGCAATAAGTTTGCATATGGAATTGTATGCTCTCATCTGAATTTGATGAGTCCAATGCAACCTTAAATGTGTATTAGCATCCAATAGGTCAGAGGTGGCCAACCAGTCAGAGACTAAGAGCCAATTTTTTTACCGTGTTCCTGCAAAGAGCCACATCATGCACATGGGCACACATAAACATCACTGCATCCTTTCCACACACACGCACACGCACGCACGCGCACACACACGCCCACAAATCTCTGCTCAGCCACATGTATTGTAAATGTCACACCCTAACATGATAATGACAGAAATTGACTCCTACAGTACTAAGACCACAGGCCAGTCATTTTCAACAATGGATATTGTGGCCACTGTCTCACACACACAAACTCTCAGTTCAACCAAGTCCAAAAACGAAATGTCATGTTTTTCTCTTAGTCTACATGTTGTTTAGCGCCTTAGTGCAGGGACCTTTGGCATTCCTTCTCTTGAACAGTCCTCTTCAAATCTGGCTTGTAGTCCGTTGTTGCCACTCAAAACAGGCACTGTCTGCATGCGAGCTGCAGTAGTTACTGACTACTTGGGTCAGCTTGCTACATATTTGACCGAAGATCGACTTTCGAAGCGCCGAACCTCCCGCGATCGACCCGATCGTGCACGTGCAAGCATATACACCTGCACGCACGCACGCGGGTGCCCAACCACGCGCACGCGCGCATATGCACGCACGCACGCTGAGATGAGCGACAGCCGGAACGTCACCGAACACGAACCAAGTCCCGCCCCCCCCACTCCCCCACTTCCTCCTCCCAACCCTCGCGGTCGACTTGGGACCAGTCCGCTGGCTCACGGTCGATTGCGATTGACGTATTGGGCACCCCTTCCTCAAAATCTGAGGTAATTCGCTGACTATCTTAGCGCTTAGTGCCGTTGTTTGCGCATGAGCGTTGATTCAGTTGTCATCTGACTGGTTGCCCTGTATGTCAATCAAGTAACGGGACTGATGATAAGCTGACATCGTAAGTTCTGCTGTACATAGCACCGTTGTTTGAATGTCAGCGCCACCGTGGAGGCGTTTTCGACGCTTGTCATGTGAAAGCCCGGGAGCCGCATTGAACCAGCCAAAGAGCTCGCGAGCCGCGGGTTGGCCACCCCTACAGTATGTGAACAGTACTGTATCTAGGTGCATTACAATTAATTAGCTAGAAGAATACACTGAGATTGCTCATTTTGCCATGTGAAAATTTGTATTTCTTTCATTAGATGATAAAAATGTGATTTCTTTTGGTACATGCTATATATCGCAATAATATCGTTAGCGCTACATTCAACACCCATATCACAAATGGGCATGTTCTTCCAATATCGCGCAGCCCTCCTTGAAAATGTACCTTTTAAAAATGCAAAACGGCAAAAATTGTCAAGTCAAATGTTTCAAGTTCAACAAACGCCTCAGGAACACTAAGTCAAAGCCAAGTGAATTCTTGAAGTTTTAGCCAAGCAAGTCCCAAATCCTAAATTTGTCTTAAGTCGAACTTGAGTCACATGACTTGATTCGAGTCCCCCACCTCTGATGGGTTAATCGCGGAATAAATATTCTACCATCGTTTAATCATTTGATGCAATAAAAAACCGGCAATGGCAATGCAGTATGTATGAGGTAGTCGTCATTCAACTTGCTGAAGTTAACAGACGGGTTAAATGGACAGAAGATGTCAAAGTTATCAGCAAGACAGTTTAAAGACAGCTCTCAAGTTATTTTTTCAAATACTATTACGGTTGGCCTCGGGCCAGTAGATGATGCAATTTTTCTACGTTTCCAATCATCCAAGTAGTGAACGGGACCAAAACAACCGCAGCATAGAGTGAAACTGCACAAAGAGTAGAAGGCGGCCCTGGTGAATGGTCAAAAGTGAATTGGAATTGAATCAGAAAAAAACTGACACGGTTGCCCATTCTGAGAGACGGTGTAATGGGAATTTGATATTTAACAGTGTTCACTTTTATCTTATAATTAACTGTTAACTTGTGTCATTGTATCAGGTGATCATGCGATCTGCAAGTGTTGCTATGCAAAGTTGGTTGCTGTGCTAGGTTGTAATTTTCCTGTATGTCAGGCTTTAACCACTCCCAAGAAGATAAAAATGGTATAAGGGCCACACCCCACTGCTTGAGGGGATGCTCCATCACAGATCTATAAATGGTGTTCCTCCATCAGTTGTAGCTAAAATAAATCTCATCATTGTACAAAGACTTTCGTTGTCTTGGTTTCCCTGAACAACATACCCACACACTCCAATTTCACATTATTTTCCAGAAAGTATCCATCCTTTTCAAAGAATTTGGTGCAATGCACTGTGTGAGTGGCATGATAAACTATTTATGAGGCAGTTCCCACTTCCCCTTATCACTGGGAGTGTCAAAAAGAAAAGTGCGTGTGTGTGTGTGCGGGGTGGGGGGGGGGGTTCTCCTCATTAAGCAGCACGTGGTACTTGTGCTGACATGTATTAACAGCTTATGTGAGAAGAACACATGTCCAGACAATGGACACTTCCAAACAAATGGCTCTGCATGACAAAATCGACCAGGCTGGCCAAGGCTAACAGTTGATGACTGTGTATCCAACACACATGGACAGATTCACACAGACAGACACACAGTCTCGAATTTGATCACCTGACCATCTCAAAACTGTAATTTCATGAACGCTGCCTCAAACATTGATGCTAATAGTGTCCCGAGGGTTCAAGGCGATGAGCTGTGGTTGAAAAGTACAATCTGCTCATTTCATTCCAGAACATCATCCCTGGGCTGGTCGCCAGTCAAGGGATTGCTGTGAAGCACGCATTCAGTTGGACTTCAGTCCAAGGCAGCGGCAGAAAAGTACGATGACACTACCAATAGCGCACCAATAATTAAGCACAGCAACAGTGGAGCAGATACCCACCACGTGAAAAAGCTAATTCCTTACTCCTGTTCAACTTGCTCACATCGTACACATATGTCTGAAAAAGAATATGAAACTCGGAGCTGTCACTGTAAACAAGTGCTTCTCAATTATTTGCTGCTACGCCTCTCTAGGAAAAAGGGCGACCCAATGGTTGACTGGTTAGCGTGTCGGCATCACAGTGCAGAGGTGCAGGGTTCGATTCTGGCTGCGGCCTTCCTGTGTGGAGTTTGCATATTCTTGCCGTGCCTGCATGGGTTTTCTCCTGATACTCCGGTTTCCTCCCACATTCCAAGAACATGCATGGCAGGTTAACGGAACACTCTAAATTGCCCCTAGGTGTGATTGTGAGTGCGGATGGTTGTTTGTCTACGTGGCTGGCAACCAGTTCAGGGTGTCCCCCGCCTACTGCCCGAAGACAGCTGGGATAGGCTCCAGGATGCCCCGTGACACTTATGAGGATGAGCGGATCAGAAAATGAATGGATGGATGCCTCTCTCAGGAGAAGAAAAAAATTGCGCTACCCCAACTCTCTGCCACGACTATAAATAATATTGTTAGTCAATAACATTGTTTTAAATCCACGTATGCACAACACTGTATACTTATGTGTATACCAATAATGAAAACAGATGTGTATGTTATGTACATATACACACACACTGTAGCTCAATTTAAAGCAATTAACGTTAACATTGCTTTTAGTTTGTTTAAAAAAATAGATTTAAAATGCATCAATTTGTCATCAACATTTTTGCCTGACGAATTGAACGATTTGATACTGATCATTTGCCTCATGATCTCTGTCACTCTCCACCTTTCTTTTCATCACCGTTAAACATGTTTTCGATAGTTTCTCTTAAGCGTTTGTTCACTGCACTTCATGGGTGTGTTCGTAAATTCACTTTGTGACAGTGTTCCGTAAGGCAGATGGTGCTCCCCTTCTATCTATTAACGATCATACCTGCGTTTCTGTTGTTGCTGTGACTCGTGAAAACACTGTAAACATTAGCTACAGTGGATATTTCAGTCACACCGCTAAAGCTCCAGCAACTTCAGAAAAAGTTAGCAACTTAACTTGATTTGTACCCACGGGGTACAAATGATGAATGATGTTGTTTAAATCTGCTGTCATCCCACAACCTTTGCATCTTGCTTGTACACTTTTCATTCATCCCCCTCGAATGGGGACACCAAGAGGCCGGAGAACACACGGAGGGTGTTTACGAGCGCACTCCTAATCTCCTGTTCTGCGCTGTGTGCATGCAAAAATTTATACAGAACTAATATTCCCTGTGTACACTCTGATGACAGCACCACTGCCACCTACTGCCGTGGATGTGCAATAACATGTGATTATAGCACAGGAAAAAAAAATGTTCCCCAGGGTCACACGCGATTACTAGGCTATTATTATTTTTCCCTGATATAAAACAACATGGCCTAGATCACAAGGCCATATTTCTATGGACCTGTCTTCAATTGTATGGAATTTGCGGACTATTTAATTTCCATCACAGGATGAATCGTATTTATTTATCTACCTACCATTATTTATAACAACATCACTATGGCTACAATGCGAGATTTGTGTCGGCAGCTTGCTGCCTGGGTTACACTGAGCGAGAGTATGTTTGGATCATAATAGTGAAAAGTTGTGCAAGACCGAGCATGCTGTGGATTACGTCATTTGCTATGGTTGTTTGTCAGGACTGGATCACTGTTCTGTTTGCAAACATCCTTTTTCCATGATGAAGAAACATTGGGTTTAATTACCGGGGGATGACCCAAAATGAACAGAATGTACTGTACACTTGGCAGGTTTAGTTGCATCACTGGGTGTGAAGTCAAATCTGAAGGTGTACTTTAAACAGCAGAGCAGTGAGATATAAGCAGAATTACCTTCACATGTTTATTGAGCATTTTATTTGACTTTTTTTCTGTTTTCCATATGATGCCACCACTGAATTGCATCAGCAATGGCAAAGACAAGGATAAATATATTAAAGAATGCCTTTACACAATCAGGATTTGGGGAAGGGGGACAGCGAGTTTGGAAAAAAAAGTGATGTTCAACCACGGATTCAATCAGAAGATGTTGCAATAGATGTATCTATTTAAACTACTTGTATATTTACTCTAGAAAGGACCCCCACCATTCATGGCCCAGCCAACGAATAGCAAAAAAATCCACATGTAATTGACACCCACTAAAATGCAGTGGAAAAAATAAGAATTGACCCCCCCCCCCCAAAAAAAGAACGCTGTTAAACATGAAATATAACAAACAAGAATGGAATGTGCATCACAAAGTACGATGGGGTATACAATTCGGCCATCATATATTATTTTCAAGAGCAAGAAACATAAAAACCAACCAAAAGAAGGACAACCATGCTAACAGGAGACAGTATTGAAAGAGTGACGGAATACAAATACTGTATAGAGGCATTTGGGAATATATCGGCATCTGGTAAGAACAAAACCCAACATTTAAAACTCATTTCCACACACGCATAAATAAAATGTAGTATTTAAAATTTAAAAAAGGATATTTATACCTCAACAAATGCAATTTCCCCATACCTTGTGGGAAACAGACGGACGAAACAGTATTTGTCCTCAGTGTTGGATTATGACGACATTATCTCCAGACCTACAGAGCTGTCAACCTATAGAAATTTATTTCTAACAATTTGTCCGAATTGACACAATTATATTTTGTCAAGAACATTACTGGGGGAGCGTTATTGCAGTCTATTATTTAAAAGAATGATGCGTGTTCAGTTGGACAACATAATCATCACTCTATAACAGGGGTGGCCAACCTGCGACTCGCGAACCGCATGCGGCTCTTTGGCTGGTTCAATGCGGCTCCCGGGCTTTCAAATGACAAGCGTCGAAAAAGTCTCGTCGTTGGGGCTGCCATTCAAACAACGGCACTAAATACAGAGAACTAACTACGTCCACCTGTCATCGATCTTATTACTTGATTGACATACAGGGCAACTAATCAGCTGACAACTGAATCACCGCACATGCGCAAACAACGGTGCTTAGCACTAATGATTGACAAACAGGGCAACCAATCAGATGACAACTGAATCACCGCACATGCGCAAACAACGGTGCTTAGCGCTAATGATTGACAAACAGGGCAACCAATCAGATGACAACTGTATCACCACTCATGCGCAAACAACGGTGATCAGCGCTAAGCTAGTTAGCTTTAAAGGTAGGGTTGCCCAATACGCCAATCGCGATCGACCCGGAGCCAGCGGACTTGTCCCAAGTCGAACGCGAGCGTTGGGAGGAGGAAATGGGGAGTGAGGGTGTATGTCTGTGTGTTTCGATTTCGTTTGTTTTCTGTGAAGTTCCGGTATATATATTGTCTGTGTGTTTCGATTTCGTTTGTTTTCTGTGAAGTTCCGGTATATATATATATATATA
>NW_017842057.1:1881484-1884004 GCF_001891065.2 Hippocampus comes | reverse complement strand
AGGGTCTGTCTGCGGGCTCATCCTCCAGGTGCGCGCGTGTGTGTGTGTGTGTGTGTGTGTGTGTGTGTGTGTGTGTGTGTGTGTGCGCACGCGCGTGCATGTGCGCGATGTGGCTGTTTGCAGTAACACAGTAAAAAAAATTGGCTCTTAAGTCTTTGACTGGTTGGCCACCTCTCCTCTATAACTATAATCGTGAATGATTTATGGTGTCAATATTTGGTATTGCACTGTATTTATTGCATCAACCTCGTAATGGCAAACACAGTTGCAGCCTGAATCAAAGTACATGAGATTTCAGCATGCCATCGTCAAATAGATCTGTAGCGATGGATGAATTAGCTTTCGATTCTGTTTTCAACTGTAGTACAGAAAACAAGTGTATTAAATTAGATTAATCAGGGTTCAACCGTGACAATTAAAACCCACCACTCTCTTTTGCAAGCAAATAGGGTTGTTGACAGACTGGATTAAATAGTTTAAGAAGGAACATTTTTTTGTGTCTAATTAGTGCAAGGTACCGTATTTTCACAACTATAAGGCGCCATTAAAAGTCTTAAATTTTCTCCAAAATGGACAGGACGCCTTATAATGCGGTGCGTGTTATGTATGCGCCGAGTTCCAGAGCACCTCTGGCCGACACGCTGTTTATATAGAGAAAAGGTGGACGTGAGTGACGACAGGCATGCGGAAGTCGGCCAGCGGTGCGTGTTATGTATGCGCCGAGTTCCAAAGCCTGACTAAGAGCACCTCTGGCTGACACGCTGTTTATATAGAGAAAAGGTGGACGTGAGTGACGACAGTCATGCGGAAGTCGGCCAATTAGTGAAGGGTGGGCGTGTAAGAGGACGCTAAAGGCACGTCCCGAGCAGGTACCAGTCGCGTGAGTACATAGTAAAATGGAAAAATAAAGTACAACCGAACTCAGTTTTGCTTCCGTTGCCTTTTTAAAAACGTGTTTTTAGCGTGTGTCCGTATGTCTTAGCTGCTACCGTATGCTTTAAGCTAACATACCTGGTATGTTTTAGCGTGAATGCATGCTCCCGAATGCTTCAAGCTGACGTGTTTTTAGCGTGCGTGCATGCATGCCGTGTGTTTAAGCTGGCGTATGTTTTACCATGCCTGGCTGCGCCCAATAATACAGTGCATTTTGTGTATGTGTCAAATACAAAAATAGCACCCGTTACTGAGACTGCGCCCAACAATACGGTGCGCCGAATGGTCGTGAAAATACTGTACTTCTGAAACTATTGTCTTATCTTGCATGCATTTTTCTCTTTCCAGTATCCGCTATTGTGGGTAAAACGATGACAATTTCCATCTTGTGGGACTAATAAAGATTATCATATATCACATTGCAAGTATGTTTTACATTAACATACTTCACCTAATCGGCCCATCCTCGCGGATGATGTATGTGGTGACTTAATAATTCATTTCCTGTCCTATGTAGCATTATTTTGTATTGTTTGCTCTCCAAACACTTATTAATTTGCCTGTTATTTTGCTGTTCAAAGTTGGTTACTCTGCACTGTAACGCGGTTCCAGCCAGACCTATGTCACAAGTGTACCATTTCACCCCATCACTTATTTCTGTGTTTCATGTCTACATGTCTGTCAAGCTAGCTTAGCAATTAGCATGGCTTCTCTGTCGTCCTCCCCATCCTCATTTTGTGATCATGATACTAGTTAGAAAAATTGCTTATTCACTACCGCGGAAGCTATGATTAGGGACTTGTGCTGTGTTGACACCGGATGCAAAGTGACCTTGCGGCTCAGCATCGTGTTCAGTCAAGTCAGCTAGCCAGCCATAGCTTGCAGGTAGCTGGGGCAGCGCAAAATCGCATGCACTCAGCATTTCCCAATACGACCAGAGAAAAGCAAGAAGGATGGGCGATGTAGATTATTATTATTATTATTTTTTAAACACTGTAGTTAGTTTCATCAGATTTATGAAATGTGTACTGGCCAGCATCTGGGTCACCCGTGCTGGTGCTAATGTTTTTTTTTAAATATATGCAAAAAATCAGACGTTCGTCTGTAACAAGTTGGCGTTCGGTGATTTTCATAACAAAATACGGACAATCAGTAACTTTTGGTAGCACTGCATGCCACTTTCTTCACACTAAACCACTGCAATTGTTTTTAAATTTTCACTTTTCATTACTGGTGACCACTATTTTATATCAGTAGCTGGGATGGCCACCTTTAGCTGTATGACGAGCTATGCAGTGGCTCATTTTGTCAATGGACGCTACAGCTTCGTGTTTGCTTTCAAAACTTAGCTTGTAGCAGACGTGCACATTTTCAGCATGATGTCTCTGATCCACTGGTGAAAGGACACTTTGATCCGCTCCTCTTTCATCTATAACTGCTTCAAACACCAAAGTGTATGCAGGAAAAGTGATTAAGATTGCACGACTGTCTGTGTCTTATGTGTTGCGTTGTGTTGTTTTGTTATTTTGACTTCAAGATGGCGCCGCGAGAGTGGCTGCCTTTCCAGCAGCTCCTATATTTTGTTCT
>NW_017842057.1:1872115-1879630 GCF_001891065.2 Hippocampus comes | reverse complement strand
AGTTTTGCTTCCGTTGCCTTTTTAAAAACGTGTTTTTAGCGTGTGTCCATATGTCTTAGCTGCTACCGTATGCTTTAAGCTAACATACCTGGTATGTTTTAGCGTGAATGCATGCTCCCGAATGCTTCAAGCTGACGTGTTTTTAGCGTGCGTGCATGCATGCCGTGTGTTTAAGCTGGCGTATGTTTTACCATGCCTGGCTGCGCCCAATAATACAGTGCGTTTTGTGTATGTGTAAAATACCGAAATAGCACCCGTTAGTGAGACTGCGCCCAACAATACGGTGCGCCGAATGGTCGTGAAAATACGGTACTTCTGAAACTATTGTCTTATCTTGCATGCATTTTTCTCTTTCCAGTATCCGCTATTGTGGGTAAAACGATGACAATTTCCATCTTGTGGGACTAATAAAGATTATCATATATCACATTGCAAGTATGTTTTACATTAACATACTTCACCTAATCGGCCCATCCTCGCGGATGATGTATGTGGTGACTTAATAATTCATTTCCTGTCCTATGTAGCATTATTTTGTATTGTTTGCTCTCCAAACACTTATTAATTTGCCTGTTATTTTGCTGTTCAAAGTTGGTTACTCTGCACTGTAACGCGGTTCCAGCCAGACCTATGTCACAAGTGTACCATTTCACCCCATCACTTATTTCTGTGTTTCATGTCTACATGTCTGTCAAGCTAGCTTAGCAATTAGCATGGCTTCTCTGTCGTCCTCCCCATCCTCATTTTGTGATCATGATACTAGTTAGAAAAATTGCTTATTCACTACCGCGGAAGCTATGATTAGGGACTTGTGCTGTGTTGACACCGGATGCAAAGTGACCTTGCGGCTCAGCATCGTGTTCAGTCAAGTCAGCTAGCCAGCCATAGCTTGCAGGTAGCTGGGGCAGCGCAAAATCGCATGCACTCAGCATTTCCCAATACGACCAGAGAAAAGCAAGAAGGATGGGCGATGTAGATTATTATTATTATTATTTTTTAAACACTGTAGTTAGTTTCATCAGATTTATGAAATGTGTACTGGCCAGCATCTGGGTCACCCGTGCTGGTGCTAATGTTTTTTTTTCAAATATATGCAAAAAATCAGACGTTCGTCTGTAACAAGTTGGCGTTCGGTGATTTTCATAACAAAATACGGACAATCAGTAACTTTTGGTAGCACTGCATGCCACTTTCTTCACACTAAACCACTGCAATTGTTTTTAAATTTTCACTTTTCATTACTGGTGACCACTATTTTATATCAGTAGCTGGGATGGCCACCTTTAGCTGTATGACGAGCTATGCAGTGGCTCATTTTGTCAATGGACGCTACAGCTTCGTGTTTGCTTTCAAAACTTAGCTTGTAGCAGACGTGCACATTTTCAGCATGATGTCTCTGATGCACTGGTGAAAGGACACCTTGATCCGCTCCTCTTTCATCTATAACTGCTTCAAACACCAAAGTGTATGCAGGAAAAGTGATTAAGATTGCACGACTGTCTGTGTCTTATGTGTTGCGTTGTGTTGTTTTGTTATTTTGACTTCAAGATGGCGCCGCGAGAGTGGCTGCCTTTCCAGCAGCTCCTATATTTTGTTCTTCTACTTCTTCCTTTCATAACTTTGCTGCTGTGAATTGGGAATTTCTCCATTGCGAGACTAATAAAGGATTTCTTATCTTATTTTCATTTACAAAGTCTTGACAGGCAGAAAGTCCAGCATAAATTATCACTTTATTAAATAGGTCTCATAACCCCACGACACATTCAAGTTACTCCTCAAAGTTCCCCAGACAAGATTACGACTGAATTAGGTAAGACCACTTTGAGTGTACATTTAGGGAAAAGAAAAACATACTACAATAATCAATACATCTGTCAATTCTGTTCAAATTCTATCCCTTCATTCAAAAACAGGATATTGTTTCAAAATAACAGTGCGGACATAAATCGGAAAATATTTGCTATGAGAAGCTGAAATTCTGATGATTTGGACAATTTTAGTATCTAAGTATCTAAACAATTAATCGATTATTAAAAATAATTTTGATTTATTTGATAATCGATTAGCTGTCCATCAATCAATTAATCAATTCACCTCTAATGTATGCAGTAGATAGTTTAGGAGCGATGGCTTTTTCACGTAACCTTTTAATAAAACCAAATCCTGCTTCATACACTTTCTCAACACATAACCTGGTATAAAACATACAGAGGTAGTCCTTTTTATCTGCAGCAGGGGCAGCTGGAAAGTATTCATAGCACTTCACTTTATTCACACGGCTAAAAGATGCATAGATGCAGCGATTGCAATGATATATACACTCTCTGACAAAATGCGGCAGCAGAAACATCTGCACCCACAATCAATATGTTATTCCAGACTGGCAGTCTGTTGGAAGTATTGTCCAAAAAAAAGCCTCACAGTCAATACCCACAGGAGCTGACCCAAATAAAGCACCGATCCAAGTGTTCGACCACAGAGTGGCTAACGGTGTGTGAATCCATTCTGCGTCACATGAATTGTGTACAAGCAAGCATAGTGAACGCCACATTACGACCTGACACAAAGAGGAAATCTGATTAGGTTAAGGACCTTAAGTACACCGAACTAGTATCCAATTACGGAGGTCACCTGACTTTGAAAAGCTTGTAATCTCGCCAAGGATAAATTTGATCAGACAACTGGTTTGACAACATTTGTGTGGCTATTCAATGACAAATTTCAAATTGCCACTGACTACACCTTGGAGTTTGGAGGAATCATTTCTCTCAAATTTCTCCAAAAAGACCATTTAACTATTAAGACTTCTATAAACCTTACATAGGAGCAAATACTAAGATGATTACACACATAAACACTATGAACAAGAAAAGCTATTCAACATATGCTTAACAGTGTCAGCATTGCATCTATTGAGCCAAATCCAGCCTTACTGGGCCACAAGATTGCAGTCTTTTTGGACTTTCAAAATACCACCAATGTGAAACAGACGAAAACAACACTCTAAGGATAATGTTTTTCCTAAATTGGCAGTATCTACAAACATTATCATGAGTTCTAATTTGAAGACTTCACATTTGAAGACCTAAAGCAAGTAAGTGGCGTTTGTTAAACATGTACAGTGTTAGTTTGGTGAGCAGGTACTACTTGACTAACCAACTTGTTTTACCTCAAACATGTTGATACCAAAACACGGCAACAACAAAATAAGCAGCTCACTTCGATTTGAGTCGGAAAGAATGCGTTGGAACTCAGAACATCTGAGTGAGAGTAAACTTCATTACATTTCCCAGCAGGATAGAAACCAAACCAAGTTCACAATGCACTGACAACTTCTACCATCAGGCATACTTTAGATCAGCGCGTTATCTACCGCTGTATTAAACGTATGAAATTGTGAAAACCTGAAATCTAAAAAGAGCTGTGAAAAAGCCCTGTGGGATATTTCGGAAAGTGAACAAGCATACGGCAAACCTGTAACATCACAGCCACTTTTACCTATTAACCGATTGAATAGAATGATTTGACTGCACTGAAATGATTCCTATTAACCATACCCTATAATTTTGCGGTGCCTCAAAGATCAAGTGCTTTACCAAACCAGGAGAACAGATGTGATTTGTTCACTGACAAACTGCACCAAAATGATTGTGGTAAAACTCCATCAACAATGGACACAAAACTGCGCCAAAGTGTGTCAGTTTAAATTTGTAGGTAGCAGTTCTGATCCAACAGGAGACACCCCTCGACAAATTTGTTTCCATTTTTTGCCATTACGGACTGCTTGCTGACCCGGGGGGCAACCAGATAAAAGAAAGAATGCTGTGAGTGACCCACTCTTTAACGTCCATAAGGTCACCTACAGGACTGAATTGGAACCGTGTCACAGGTATGAGAATTTTTTTCAATTCAACAAGACGCGTGGACAATGATGATTTCTTATGGTTGGTCTTGGCAGGGGGATGCACTCTAATGAGTGTTAATCCAGTTGAATTTATTGTCCTATGAGCTCCTTTGCCTGCGAAATGTATGTTGTGAGATGAAATGTCACATCAAAGCTAGAGTACAATACATTAAAGTCCTTTTCCTCAAGCCATGACCACTTGAATGTGTTCCTAACACTCGCGTCTATTGCACGTATGTCAGCTTGCCTTGTCTACCTGTTTGAACATTGCGCTGCGGCCGTACCGATCACGCATGAATTAGTTTACACAAAACGCTAGTCAAATACTCGACATTCAATGATTAATCTGCCTTTTGTGTGCACACGTACACCCTTTGTGGCTTCTGTTCGCGCCGAAATTTCGAAATCTCCGAGATATGGCGAGGCCATGAGAATGCGAGTGGAGGGGTGTTACTGTTGTAGCAACGCCACTCAAGCTAAGTGCGCCTCAGCAGTCGATAGTCCGCTGCTTTCTGCTGTGCGTGCGCCAGCGCGAACATGTACGCACGAGCGCGTCTTTTGGTTTCAACCAATCAGCGCTGACGCAACTGACGTCACAGATCAAAGAAGCTTTGATCCACGACAACAGCTAAGCTAGCCGAGACAACATGACACTCGAAGTCGGACTGACACGTTTTTCTGCTAATCTGTGTGTTTCCCTTTTTGTCCAAATATATATATTTTTTTACTACAACAACTGTCTTGTCCACGGCGTCTTTTATTCGTTCCACTGGGGTTTAGCAAGTGTGCTTATAAAGAGACGAAAATCTCTTTACTCTTACTAGTGTTTGTGCCTCAACATGGCTACGCTTGAGAAAGAAAAACAACAAACTCAAACCGTGTTCGTTCAATGTTGTCAACTAAATATTAATTTTAGGCAATTTTTCCTCAATTTTCATGAAAATTTCAAAAATCCGGAATTCCGGGAAAATCCGGAGGACTTTCATCTCTACAATACACACAAGTGAAAGATCATTGTTTTTGCAATGATCAGTAGCTTTGACGTAAATGTTACATTGTAGGCAGGCCTGTCACGGTAATTACTCTATCAACTTATCGCTTGATGAGAAGAAATGGACACGACAGTTTTCATGGACTTGAAATTTGGTGATTTATTTACATGTTTGTTTACCTACTGTATATGTCTTCAACATTCACTAGAGCTGCTACGATGCAGCCTGCTAGCCGCTGTGGGAGCTATGTTGACACATAGGCGCGCACACACACAACACTAAGGAAGGAACGGTTTTTGGTTTGAATGTCTCCCATCGGTTCTTTATAGACACAGGCAACTCTTTTTTTTTCCCTCATTTATTAATGAGACGCAGCAGCATATAGTAGTGCTCATAAGAGCCATGTAGTCGTAATGCCAGCCCTGCATTGGCTATCACCTATCGTACACGGTGCTCTTCTTGTACCATTTCATTACTTGTTTATGAACCACCGGTTCTGGTGACGCACACCAGGAACTGAAAGTGATTGGCAATGCGCCGGTCAGATATCCATTTCGAGTGCCAGTATCAACAACAAGACCGGGGGGGCGGCATGGCTCAGTGGTAGAGTGGTCATTTCACAACAATTGCGACTATGTCGAAGTGTCCTTGAGCAAGATACTGAACCCACAGTGGCTCCTGGTGCTGCGTCACCAGTAGCTGAATG
The DNA here is from genome assembly GCF_001891065.2 of Hippocampus comes. NCBI lineage: Eukaryota > Metazoa > Chordata > Actinopteri > Syngnathiformes > Syngnathidae > Hippocampus > Hippocampus comes. The sequence goes on along the minus strand of NW_017842057.1, from coordinate 1,874,028 downwards.
AGGTAACAGTGTAAAGAGCTTTAAGTACGCGAGGTAGAAAAGCCCTATTTCAGTGACAGCCCATTTACCAGCATACCGAGACCGTCTTTTTTTCAGTGCGGGTGCATCAAGGGAACTGCACTTAAAAAGGATGCATTTGATTTTTTTTTTTTTTTTTTTTTTTGCTGTGACATCATCACTATGTCAGTGGCACTAATAAAACATCAACAAAAATGCTGTCATTTCTGGTGATAGCTGCTGGGAAAATATATCATCCGTAATAATTTGTTATCATGACAGGCCTAATTGTGGGTTAAATCTCGTCCGTTCCATCAATTTGCTATACTGCTTTTTTTCTTTTTTACCTGGTGATTTTTGGTGCACTAATTGCAGAGCACACACTGAATAAAAACAACAACTATTCCTACTCACATTTTTTTTTCAAAAGCTGCAAACACCACACAGGACCGCTTGTGCTACCTCAATCTCTGCAATTTGATTTTAATTAAAGGTAACGGAAGTAATATTTCTGTAATTTTTTTTTTAAACATGGAAATATGAGTCATTACAAATTTAACGTCGTCATACATGAAGAAAAACAGAAATGTATTTTAAAAGAATGCACTGATTTAGGAAGCACCCAGAAAAAAATTGAATTAGGTCTGAATTATTAATTGCATTTGCAATATAACGCATTCTACTTACAAAGGGTGCGATTTGACACGTCAGTAGGAGAGGAGCGGAAAGGTGCAGAGCAGGTAGAGACGTTAATGTTGAGCCAAAAAGCCTGCCGCCCACTGCCGCGCTGGGTGCATGTAATTTTCAGTGAGTTTTCTGTCTCAAGAGACCTTGCGCAGAATATCCAACATGTCTGATCTCTTACCCCTCACAATGTAAATAAAAACAATAACAACAACAAGAAACTCATTGTATGTGCGCTACTTCATCAAAACGCATCTTCCAGTTAAGCGGTTTGAAAATGCCAGCCCCTCCACTAAGATGTCAGCAGTCACATATTAAGAGGATAAATTAGTCTGGATGTGGCCAGATGTTGCGTCACCCAATTTCAGACGAAATTATGTTACTCTTCATTTAATTAACAAGGTGTCACTGCCGTGTCAATCACCGCAGCCTCGGCCACTTGTAGGGCCTGCTGGCACTTATTCGTTTTTGCTATCGGACGATGTTGGGCCACCAAATCAATTTTTCCAAACTTTAACGTGTGATGATGATTGATTTATGGACGGTCGAGTCATGTTTCATGTTTAAGAAGTGTAGTCCACGGGTTTAGATATCATGTTTCCAGATGTGGGCATTCTGTCAGTACTGACGGAAGGTCTATAAGTCCGTCATTGACGGATGCCGGTTTTGCTGACAAATGACAATTTCGTAAATTGCCCACCTCAGCATGTTTCATGAAACATGAAAAGTTGGGTTTGTGGAATTGGTAATGCCACAGAGATTTGCATAATTTTTGTAATCTGCACTTGATGTGATTTATTTCTGATTTACAACATAAATGTAGATATGTTTACATTTCTCACGCAGAATTTTGTTGTTACGGTAAACAGGATGGCACATCAAAGTAGTTAGTAAGTTTACATTTGTTGTTGACAAACTGTGTTTCATTTTAACACTTCATTGAACACTTGACCTTAGTATTGTATAACATACAGTAAATATTCTCTAGTGCGGACTCGTGTTTGCGCTGTCCAATTTGTCCTGATAACAGAAATTCCTCATTTGGGAAATGAGCATGGTACATGTCCTTTATGAACCTGCAAGTATGTTGACAAAATGCACGTGTAACAACACAATCAATAAAATACAAAAATATACTGTCCAAAAACTGTTTATATAACAAAAACTGCAACACAGGTGTATCCAAAAAAAATCACAACAGTAAAATATGTACAGTATTTTAATGTTTATTT
>NW_017842057.1:1862142-1872030 GCF_001891065.2 Hippocampus comes | reverse complement strand
CAGTTTTCTTGCCAGTTGCGAGTAACTGTCCCGTTGATCACCGATGTCTGGTAATTCTTGTGCATACTGATGGATTTGTTGCCATTTGCATTGCTTCCTCGCTGGATGGTGGCTTGTCATCAGGAGTTGAATCGATGCCTTGTTTTTTAAAGCTTCGTAGATTTGCATCTTTCCGACTCCAAGTGTCTCCTGGATGCTTTTAACTTTGTGTCCAGCCTTGCTCAAACGGATGCATTTCACTCGCTCCGCTCCAGTCATTACAGTTCTTCTACGTTTCGATGCCATGATCTACACGACGTAAGTGAATAAAGTTAAAATCTTTCGCAATTGCAGTCAAACGCACGCCAATTAAAAAGTCACTTACACGTCTTCGTTTCGAATATAATGAATGTAAACGGCGAAGCGAACAGTCTGTTCTGTCGTGTCGAGTGGGTGCTGCTTTTAAGCTAGTGCCGCGTTCTACAGGACGTTAAGTGAATAAAGTTAAAATCATTCACAATTACAGTAAAACGCATGCCAATAAAAACTCACTTACACGCCGTCGTTTCGAATCTGATGATCGAAAAACGCGAAGTGAAAATGTGTCTCGGTGTCGTCGTTCCGTAGCATCGGGGGGGCGTTGCGTGTATTTAAGCTCCCGCGGCATGACGTCTCCATCCGGGTTACGGGTCGTGGAATTTCCGCTTACGTAAGTTCCGGTAACATGTAATATCGTAGTCAAAATGTTAATGCACAGGCTTTTGTTCCGGGTGAAGGATATTCCTTTTCATAGAATTCCGGGGATGGGAATATTTACTGTATATGACATCTAACATTATTGTAATACAGATTAATCGATTGCTTTACAAAAGGACCATGCAAAAAATAAAAATTCTATGTTTTCATTGAATTTGACCTCTCGTCATTGTACTATTCAAATTGCCTAGCGTGTGTAAATATTATTTCTATTTTACTTTTAGAATGCCTACAATACTATCCATCCATTGTCTAATCCGCTTTATCCTGACTTGGGTTGCGGGCATGCTGGAGCCTATCCCAGCTGTCTTCAGGCAGTAGGCGGGGGACACCCGGAACTGGTTGTAAAATACTATCTATACATCTATTTTCCACCGCTTTAGGGTTTGCAGGTGAGTTGGAGACTCTTAGTAGGGCAAGAGGTGGGGCAAAAGCAAAACTGGTCGACAGCCAATCGACAGGTAGTATTGAGGAAAAGTGATTTTTTTAAATTCAGTCATAGATTTGAAAAGACACCCCCCCCCAAAAAAAGAAAAAAAAAAACAGCAACACTACTAAAACCACAGCGAAGAGAGCACAGTACTGATCCAGTAATATGATAATCTAGACCTTGACTTTTCGCAAAATGCCATAAAAGAGATCCGTAAAGATTCGCTGAGTCTGATAGTTCACTGATTGTGACACAATGCTCGCACACGTCAATTCTCCCCTCCAGCTCACTGCGAGATGCGCATGGAAGATTGCTTGCAGCATCTAAAAGTGGAACTCATCAGATTTCCTGCTATGCTGCACTTAAGGCATTTGAAAGTTGAGTGTCTGTGTCAGTGACTACTTCTTACATAAGAAACATGAACAACTGTGCGAAATTATACATATTGCCGCCTCATCGACTCTTTTGACCAAGGGCTATTTCTCATGGATGTGTAGGATTATGATAGTTCAGACCTTAAACACCCATGTACATCCAGTGGTAAAATGTCTGGGGACACAACTCCCGGTTAATTCATCACCAAAGAAAATCTGCACGTGGCAAATAATAATGCAAGTCTGTGAAAAATTTGCATCCAGGCCAAATATACGTTGTTTCACTTCAGTCTCATAGGTAGTGGTTATTTGCAATACAAAATGATTTACAACAGACAAACAACTCCCAGAGACGTATTCAAAGTTCAAGTTGTGCGCGTGCGTGCGTGCGTGTGTGTGTGCTACTACTGTACTATGCAGTGACACAAATGAATGATTGGATGATTTTTGCAGTTTTGTAAACCAAAAAAACCCAAGCTGCTTGACCTCATTTGCTGAATTTACATGCCATTTTAAGAGAGGTGTGCTTTTGAATAATGTCTGAGAATTTTGCATCCACTGCTCATTGAGAGGCCCGTGAAGGTGCGGCATAGAAGGTTCTGTGTGTGTGTTCTTTCTGATAAAGACCTACTGAATACGGTCTGTCTTAGACTGTCTGAGCCTGGCCACTGCCAACCCCAAATAGCCTAGCGGGGACCCCTCTTGGAGCTAATCACTGTGAGTACACAGATTAGCCAGCTTTCCAAACCCCGAGCCTCCTGTTGCTTTCAACATTTCTCTCATTAAGAAATGTGAGGCTTTTTAGGCTGCTCAGCGCTTAGGGACGAATGCAATATGGTGGCAGTGAAAACTTACAATAGACTTAGTGAGGTGGGTGACCTTATGCGCAGAGGTCTTCCCCAAGAACATTGTGGAGTCCTGGAAATCTCAAAGTGTGAAGATAAACTGCTCCTGGTTTCAAAGTTTGATTCCTATAACCGGTACATTTCTTGGGGACTCCGTGTTTAGCAATTTCCAATGCTGCCATTCTAGTCAACAAAACTAACAGTTTGCCAGCTTTGATGCTGTTTGTAAGTAACTCTGTTATCAACGTAAACAAGTGTCCTCGTATATCATAAAAGTGAGTCCACCTCTAACATTTTTCTATCCATCTCTCACATCTTTTCATCGAACACCGGAGAAATAACATTTTGCTACAATGTAAAGTAGTCAGTGTACAGCTTGTACTATATAATAGTAAATACATGGCTGATATAACAAGTCTCCACAGCCCTGTTGAAATGCCCGCCTAGTGCAAAATAAAACATGACACCAAGATTACTAATTTAAAAACTGTTTTCATCGTTATTATGACCTCAGCAGTTTTGTTAAGTTGGAAAAACAAAATATAAATGTTCAATCATACGTTACATCACCTCCATCCACAATAACAAGCCAATAATATTGCATATGCACACCCTCAAACTAATAATTCAAGGCAGCACATTTACAGCACACAAGCTTTTGTGGTCGGTCTCCTGTGCACAGGCCTCTTCAGGTCACCCCTCAGATGTTGGATCGAAGTGTTCAAAATTCCCTAAGGCCCCCAGTTCCAGGTGGAGAAAAACAGCTCTGAACCATATGATGCTACCGCCACCATCCTTCAATGAGTTATGGTGTTCCTTTGGTTCTTTTTGATGAGCAGTGTTGTGTATCCGCCAAATATTCCTTTTGGAACGATTGCCAAAAAGTTCAACCTTGCCTTCATCAAACCAAAGCACATTTTCCCACAAACGTTCAGAAGATTTATAGAGTGTTTTGGCAAAGCGAGGCCAGGCATGGATGTTTTTCTTTGTGAGATAAGGCTTCTTTCTGTCTCGCAGAAATTCTTGCAGCATCTTAAATGTTGCTGTTGGCATCGTGGCACCTTCCCTGAGCTTTTTTTCTGGGCTTCTTTTCATCAATTTGAAAAGGGACATCCAGTTTTTGGTAATGCCACAGTAGTGCCACATTATGTACACTTACTGACTTCAGCCTATTTTCCATGGTATATGTAATGCCTTGTACCCGTCTCTTGACTGGTACCTTTGAACAATGACATCTCCCCCCAAAGCTGTGGAAGCTCTCTGCAGAATGTGGCTTGTGCTGTTCGATGTAACTATAAAAGTGACAGAAAAAAATCTCCTAGAACAGCTGAATTTTGTTTCGGTTACTGTAAATCAGAGGCAGATGCCATGATGGTTGACTAGTTAGTGCGTCCACCTCACAGTGCAGAGGTGCAGGTTCAATTCCGGCTACGGCCTTACTGTGTGGAGTTTGCATGTTCTCCCCATGCCTGCGTGGGTTTTCTCTGGGTACTCCGTTTTCTCCGACATTCCAAAAACATGCATGGCAGGTTAATGGAATACTCTAAATTGTCCCGAGGTGTGATTGTGAGTGCGCATGGTCGTTTGTCTACGAGTGCCCTGTGAGTGGCTGGCAATCAATTCAGGGTGTACCCCACCTACTGCCCGAAGACAGCTGGGATAGGCTCCAGCACGCCCCGCGACCCTCGTTGAGGACAAAGCGGTTCAGAAAATGGATGGATGGATGGATAGCGGCAATTGTGTCCGGACTCCCATTTAAGATGAGTTTGAAAGTTATTGGTTAGTTCTACACACAGCCACATCTCCTGTTATAAGAGGGTGTTTAGACTTGATCTGTTAATTTTTAATGCAGGACAAACATAGAGCCTCAATAATATTTAAAAAAAAAAAATGTGTGAGTTGAGTTTTGTAATTTAAAAAAATGCACAAAATGAGTTTTTGCACTTAATGTTAGTTTCCGGTTCAGCAATTGTGAGCCATCCGTGAATGGTAATTTTTATGCAAGAGAGCCCAATGCACTGGAGTGAGGAAAAGGGGCCGGGGGGAGATACAATCAGAGAATGGGGTTATTTTGTTGTTTCTTTTAACCCTTTGTTAATGTACTTGTACATTAAGAGCATATATATAAGAGATATTCAGAATTTTTGTCAGAAGGAAGTTTGTGGATCTCTGTGGCCCCTGAGTAGCAAAAATTGAGGCCCCCACCATCCTTTAAATTGCCAGTGCCTTATCTAGGCTATAAGAAGATTGCCAACAGCATGAAATTAAGCTGCAGCACTGTGGCCAAGACTATACAATAGATTAACAGGAAAGGTTCCACTGAGAAAGAGGCCTCACATTGGTTGACCAAAGAACTTGAGGGCACAGACCCAGAAGCTGTCTTGGAAAAATAGAAGTACGTGTGCTTATAACATTCCTACAGATCGTGAAGGGGTGTGGGGTAAGCCTCTCTATGAGCCTCATTTATTAATAAATGCGTAGAAATTATGTTTTTTTTTCACAATCTGATCATTATTTGTGTGTACGCATAGTCTGACAAAGTTCTAAATTTGTAGAGTACGCAAAAATTCAAGTGCAAAGATACTGATGAGTACAGATTTGAGTGTCAATTGGGTGTGCAAATTAAGCACAATTTTGTGCATACATTGATTTAGTGAATGAGTCCCAATGTTCAGACCCTACGCCAGACACTGCATCCATTTGGTCTGCATGGCAAGCCTCTTCAAAAGATCATGCACAAAAATGCTCGCCAACAGTTTGCTGAGGACAATTAGACTAACCATATGGCTTACTGGACCCATGTCCTAAAGTCTGATGAGACCAAGATAAACTCACTAGCTTCAGATGATGTCAATTGTGCCAGGCGGCAGCCAGGTGAGAAGTATCTTGCCTACAATCAAGCATGGTGGTAGGAGTGTCATGGTATGGGGCTGCTGGATGACCGCTGCGAGCACTGGGGAGCGTCAGTACATTTGAGGGAGTCGTGAGAAAATGGCAGCAGAAGAGGACTTAAGACTCTTTCCTTAAAACAAGGACTATAACAAATAGTGCCATCAACCAACTAAACGAAGATATGGTGAGGAAAGTATCTCGTTCAGATGAGAAACTTTCTCATTAGGTTGAGAAATGTTTTTGTCCTAACAAGAAATTCTTTTTTTCCTCCATGTCACTTTAGGGGCTACGGACTATTTGGTATAGTCCTTGTTTCTTTCTTTTTGTTCCTTCCACTTTAGAGGCTCCGTAAGTTACTGTACATGGATAACTGTTTACTCTATCAAATTTGAAAAATCAACAGAGAATATTTTAAATATAAAGCCAGCAGTAAAAGAGATTGTGATGGTAAATAATTTCATATATGTACTTGACGGTCACAGTCAGACATATGCCTCGTTTCAGCTTCACACTACGTAGTCCGTTTGCCACAGCAACCTTGGCCCCAGCCGCTTTCCGTTTGGTACAGTTGGCTTTCAACGACAAAAGAAGATTGTGTCGACTCAGTCGTCAAGGAAAAATGGTGAAAATCAGTCGTCTGAAGCCGCAATGAAGGCATCAGTCGGAGAAAGACAGGCTAAAGAGTAACAGCAATCACGAGGAATGAGGACTGTCTCATACTTTAGCTCAAATGTATACTGTATTTTAAACGTAGACTTAAAATTCAAAAGTTGAAAGACATGAACAATCATGCAACATAGCCTTGTCACTACACAAAACACCAATTATTACTTTAAACCGAGAATGATACGAAAGTACAACACATCAAAATGACAAGTACTGCTTGAAATCAATGTAAACATGATTAAAATAAAAACTTGAAACAAAGTTTGCGACTGCTTTAAAACTGCTGGCTCACAGTAAAAGTCTGTGTGCACCAGACTTAGATGACTTGAGTATCCCACTTCATTGTACCGTAATCTTTGAAATGAGTATAGCTGCGGTATATTTCTGGACTTTGCTGTGTACAGACGCTCCCCGACTTACGAACATTCGAGTTACGAACAACGGTACATATGAACATTTTTGCGGGTACAGGTATGTCGAAAAATGTTCTCGGACAGAGAAGCTGTAAGTTAGATTTTGTATTGCGCGCCTTTTTCCGAGTACTGTAGTGCTTCTTTCCGCCGCTAATACCGACGTGAGGCGCTGTGAGAGGAGGAGGAGGAGGAGGAAACGTCTGTCCCCATGAAGAAATTCGAGACGGAACTCTTGGCCGAGGGGTTTTCGCTCATAGATAAAGCCATCACACTCTTCGAGCAGCAAGAGCCAAATATTGAACGTTGCACAAAGGCTGCAAATCAAATGAATGATGCCATACAGTGCTACTGCATCATTTATGATGAGAAAAAGAAGAAAACTGTGCAATCGTCATTAGATTGCTTCTTTCGGCCAGTTTCTACTACACCCTCCAAGGAAGATACTCGTCAACCCTCATCTTCTTCTCCTGGACCCTCAACTTCTTCCTTCATTGATGTTACGGAGGAGGAAGTAACTCTTGAAGCCCATTCCAGTGGCGACGAAGACCCTCTTGGCCCCATGACATAAAATCCCCCTCTTCCTTCTCCTCCTCCTCCATCAAATCCTTAAGCCTTCGAGTACATCTTCCAAAAGTAAGTTAAACTTCATTTTATTATACTTATGTAAACCTTAAACATACATTCCATACAAAATATAGCACTGAAGCAACTTACAAACGAATTCACCTAACGAACGATCCTTCGGAACGTATCTCGTTCGTAAGCTGGGGAGCGTCTGTATTGCCCTTGCTATAGAGCTGCTTTATTTGTATTTACAACTGTACTTACAGTTGTGATTAGAGGTTTACATACACTCATCATCGGCATGAACACCGTATTGATGTTGGTCTTTTCATGATTTATTTAAATCGTTCTTTTTCCAAGACAGAATTATTATACATCACCTACATTTTGAGTGATTTCATCATGATACCATAGACACAAGGTGAAACAATCACCCGCAACACACACTTGTGATATGGCAGACGGACAGTGTCCATTAAGTCAAGCATTGAAGCAGTTGAGTCTATTACCTGTCACACAGGTGGGTCACTGCACCGAATGAGTCACAGGTGCAGGGCAGGCAGCCGCTGGTGCCATTGGTAAAGTAGCCCTCCTCACAGTCATCACACTGTAGACCGGTGTAGCCGTCCAGACATGAGCATTGACCAGTGCTCCGGTTACACTCATCTGGATACAAAATCCCTTCTCCTCCAGTGCTGCAGTTGCAGAAGCCATCTGGGTAGACAAACAGGCATGTCAATGGCTGAGACAAAAGGATGGAAAAAAAAACCCCTGCATTTTATGTAAATGACTGAATGACATTTCATTATTTGGTTATTAAAAGTACTGAATAAATGACTAAATACAGAGAAGTGCGTACATACATACAGTACATACGTAGAGCCAAAACCCGTGCGCAATTGACGCCCGTTGAAATGCATTATGGAGGAAAAAAATAATTAATTAAAACCTAAAAAATTCTGAATAAATCACTGATAAACATTCAAAATCGGAGGGGTGTGTGAAAAAACATGTAGATTTAAACATTTGAAAAAAAACCCACAGGTGACTATGCTTAGAAACCTTGAATTATTAACAATTGTGGCACAAAAGCTTCCTGGAGTGAACAGAATTATGGTTGATGTCATGTCTTATTGTGCAGATCTGATCAACGATGTCATTGATCTATTGGCAAATTATGGCATTACAATTCAACAATTCATTAATTTTGCATAAGATCCAAATTATCTGCCAATCAAATGCAGCCAATCAGATGTGTGTACCGGTAAGTCTTCTTCATTTAAATCTGGGAGCCTCAGACACATTACAGTTTATTTGAGTATTAATTCCTTTATGTCGCGACAACTGTATTAGGAAAGTATCAAAACAAAAAAATTGATACATGCAAAATGTAATCTGTGGTAATACCGATTCAAGTGTGCACGAAGGTGAAAAAGCATCTTCGTAGATGGAACCCTTTTGACATTTCCTGTTCTACACAATTATCATTTATTCCACTTCGCACACAACATACTATACAGTGCACCCATGCAAGCTGTGAGCAACATAATTGACTTTTGAGCGTTATCCTGCCATACATACAACAGTATTGTTTCGCAGTAATGTCTCGTCAAGAAAGAGCGCTAGGGCACAGCCCTTTCGCCCAGCTAAGTAACACTGAAAGGGATAAAAATTACCGGTAATGAATGAAAATGACAACAACAAAAAAAAACAAACAACCAAAAAATACTTAATTTACTTTAAAATATATGTACACCTGTTTTTAGGTGAGCAACTAAATAGTATACAGTTAGTGGTGAGTAAAATTTAAAAAATTTGAGTATCTCTGGCGTCTCAAACGATGACTTAGTCTAAGTGTGGTCGCACAGCTCATTGTCGATAAAAGTGTGATATGCGCAGTCAGTCCTCGTGCAGGAACAGAGTTAAACAGAGTTACTGTTAAAGCCAACATCATTACCTCCCTGACTCTGAGTGTTTACTTCTGGGCACTTGCCACATTCAGTGTGGGCGGCCAGCACGTTGGCATGGCAGCCAAAATGGATGCGCCTCAGCCAGCCTTCTACAGTGAATCTAGTGCTGTCTTCAAATTCAACTTAGAGAAGTCACTAAACATATTTTGAGAGAAGAATGTAGGGCGCAGGCCACGTGGATATGACAAGGTCTGGTGGATTTATGAACTTAATCAAAGGTTTCTCAATCAAAAAGTATAAAGTGCAACTACACTTGTCACTCCTCCTGGACATGCTTTCAGCTTTGATCTTAAAAAAGGCGTGGCCGGGTTCTGTACGGTGGGTCACTGCATACAGGATTATTGGTGGGGGGTTTTTGTTTTGTTTTTTAACAATTTTTGTTGTTAAAATAAAAATATATAATTCCAATGCATTTCACAGGGCGGCAATTATATACAGATTTTCACGGGACATATTTTGTTCAGTTCAAGATGGTGTACAAAAAGAATCCAGGATATGTTGACGCACAGATGACCTTGACAAGCACTTAGTAGTAATCTATTATTTATCTGATCTCAGATTCAGTGCAGCGAATGGTGACTACAGACCTCATTAAACCCTATCTCACACTCATACTTGGTTCACTTCACTGCACAACAGCTGAGGTATTTGTATGCTGGAGAAAAATAAAATAAAACAACAACAGACCTAGCTTTGAGATTAAATGAAATGTGAACCTGAATCTGAATATATTCCTGCTCTAGAATCCGATTCAGACCTTGTTGCTCTTCTGGTGTTATTTGCACTTTTATGTTACTAAAAAAAGGCCTGTGGTTACGCAAGCCTGTAGTGCTTACACTCCCGGGCTCTTTGCTACAGGAACAGGCACAGAAGAACTGTCAGCCCTGATGATGGCAAACAATGTGTGAAATTCAGTTCATGCATATTCCACCTCAAACACTGGAACACACACACACACACACACACACACACACACACACACACACACACACACACACA
>NW_017842057.1:1853268-1860835 GCF_001891065.2 Hippocampus comes | reverse complement strand
CACACACACACACACACACACACACACACACACACACACACACACACACACACACACACATTCGCATATTCATTCTTAAAAGCTGGGCTTTCACTAGGTGTGGTGTTTCGATATTAGTCACGCACAGACAGTGTGTCTGATGTCCATGAGACTCGGCCTGTGTGCATTGGAAAGAGAAAAGGGGGCTGGGCTCACCTCTCCCCTGTCTAGTTTATCTGTTTGATTGTTGTGACGTGTTGTGACAGCATGGCTGTTATTCAAACAGGGGCAGGCTGTTCAGAACAAGTCTCAAAATTCCTCTGGAGCCTGGCTCAGTACTTGCTTCTCTGCCGCTACCGTGAAAACCAATGTTACTTTGCCTTTTTTTTTTCCTCGAGGCATCAAACTACCAAAAATGTTGGAGGGAAAGAAAAGGCTTCTCTAGTTGTCTGTGAGGCCCTGGCATGTGATAGAGGGTGACGCCTTTGTTGGTGAGATATTATCATGAGAGTTACCTTTACAATGGAACAATGATAGGAGCTTAAGAATGCACCGAGCTCAAGCTTTAATGGATGATTTCGTATTAAAGTGCAAATTTAATTTTGACCGCTGGGGTCAAACAGATGCAAAAAAACAACAACAAAAAAAGCACATAGAAATTGCCGTTTCTAAACCTAAAGCCTAACTGAGCATAAAGGCACAGCATTTTTTTCAACTACTTGCTGTCTCACCAAATAATGACATTAAAACGTCTGAGGAACCAACACAAAACAACAAGGGAAAATAAGTCTGAAGTTTTTGTCCTTTTGCGAGTGTTTTACACAAACACTATAAAATTGAGAAGATCTAACAGTTAGCCAAACCCAACTGATGTTCAAAAATTGCACAGTTAAACATCTGGATACCCTTAATAAGCTGTTTTTTTTTCTTTCTAATGAACACAGAGGCACAAAACCAGACAGACAAATAGACAGGCACGAAAATAAAGAGAGATGAATAATGATAACAATTAAAATTAATTGTATTAATAATGAGCAGTTCCGAGAATGGATGGACGAATGGTTCTTTTGAGGGATTAGCGCTGGATAAAGTACAACAATGTCTCCCGGATCTTATAATCGGTGTTGTTGTCTTTTGTGGAAGATGTGAATTTCTCCAAATGTGATTGTTCCACTCTCAGGTTACACCAATGTTTTTGAGATAGTTTTGTATGGCCTTTCGAGTGAAGTAAAATTACTTTTCTTTTGGCCACTGTTACAGAGAAGCGAAAGAATGTTTGAAGATGTTTGGGGACGGATAGGGAGGAGGGGTCCCCAAGCAGGGTTATAGTGGGGGAGAGTGGGATACTGAGCCTGAGGATCTTGATTTGATACATATTTTTATCCCTAAAATATTTTTACTGCTGACTTCAGAAAGGAGAATGAGCGCAGGTGAGGATTAATGGGTGTCATCGCTAATAAACTGTTAATTTTAACTGATGCAATATGGCCGATAAGTGAAAGTGGAAGTTAATTTTGTCGATTTAGGTCTCTTTAACAAGCTTTTAACAACCTCGCATCAGACTGATGCTGCAATACTGCGGATGTCCCGAGCTCCAATCAAACCTAGAGGCTTAACAATAGCAGGCCTTGTTTTCAGTTTATGTTTGTCTCTGGATCAAATGCATTTTATTCCATTTTGAAAGCTCTTTTTATCACAACAACAGTGAAGTCGGGATTGGTCAGTGTAAAAACACCACTGAAATGGAATCCAAACGTGAGGAGCAACAAACACTCACAACATGACATAGAAGACATTTCTGAAAGTGTTGTTCGCTTCAGAAGGAGGTAATAAGGAGGTCAATTGTGTGAAGACACAGAATATTTCATAAAATATTTGGCAAGAAAAAAAAACTACTTTGGCAAAATTAGCTTGGTGAGCTAGTATAAGCAATTCAGGTGAAAAAAACCCCAAAACAAATAAATTATCTGCCTCACACGGACATTGAAATATTTACTGTCACAACTCTGCTTCTGGCTGGGCCTTAATCAAGACGTACGTACCCAGTGATGCTTGGATGGGTGCCATTGTCAATGCTCATTCATGGCTTTTGCTGGCTGGCCATTTTGTTTGGGTATCCTTGAGTTCTAAATATTCCCCATCCACATCAAGTGACATACACAGGTTGATCTGAATGTAATTTCTTTTAAATATAAATCCTGATTGACGAAATACAAAGTGACCATAGTTATGTGTGTATGCTGTGTGGCCTGGCACACTGGATACCCTCATTGAACAACAACAGGATCAATCTTACACCCCACCCCTCGTGCCCTCCCTCATCCCATACGCTGTAAAATGTGGCACATATCTTTTATTAAGAGGCCTCATGTAGGCCACGTTAATGTTCAAGCTACACGGATACAGTTTTTAACAGGAACACATCACACTTTCACAATACGTTGAGATTCTTTGACAGGGTGCAGCATCCAAAAACTGAAGGGGTCTGTCTGCCCATTGTTGCACTGTGCTGTATATAAGGTCTCTCTCTGCGTCAAAAGCACAGTGCAATCATTCCTCTTCTAGCAGATACGGTGCATAGCAATGACTCGATTGATACACGCACGGGTCTTTCATTTGCGGTTTACTCAAGTAAAACCAAAACCTTTCAGGCCAAATGATCCACTTTCACTAACATCGCATTCGACGACACTCACCTTGACTATTCTCCAATGAGGTAACAGATGTGTCGATCCTATCTGCCGACCACGCATCGTTGTCTGTCCGCTGAGAGACCACGGACATCATTGTCTGTAGCATTTTCTCCGGGGCAAAGAATGGTGTGTGTGCATCAGTGGATCTTTTGCGGGGAGCGCTTAACCTGGAAATCAGCGGCGCGATGTCTTCCTTGGCGCTTGAAATGCCTCCGATGTCAAAATCGGCGGTAGACGGCTCAGTTGTTGTAGAAAGAATGGGGTCTTGTGGGATATGGCTAACTATGCCCATAGCAGACGACTGTGCCAACGCGAACCTGTTCTCGGGTAAACGGCGATGTATATCTGAATGGAAGGTCTTCCAGGTGTCGGAGTCTGTGTCTGGCTTCCTGGAGATAGGAGACGCATCGTAGAGACTGATGCGAGGTGCAGCTTCAGAAAAATCGATATATACATACAAAATAAATAGCACAACCGACGATATGTACATCATTAAGGACGTTAATCTCATATTCAGTCTCAGCTCTCCATGTAAGCTCCAGTAACGGTCTCTCTCAGACCTTTCCCTGAATGGACGCGTACTCCACCATTGATGTCTCCCGGCGACGTACGGTACTGCGAGTCGCCTCATGAACCACAAGTCATTGCTCTGCAACCAAACTTCCTCAATTCCCAACCTTGCAGTGCACGAGCCAATAGGAACTCGTAGTGACCAATAAAAGAACATCCCCGGGTAGCTGATTGGATAGGCGTCACAACAATCATTCGAGACAGCAAAGAATCGTCGTACTGGGAATTTTTTTTTTTACGACGAACCTGATGTGACGAAAACAATGTTTTTGTTAAAAATATTCCCATTTCCAACTCGAAACTCATCAATGATAATTTTAATCAACCTGGAACATTTTTTAAACATTTGAGCCTAAACCTAAAGTCAAAATGAACAATGGACAAAATGTCTATCTTTTAAAACCCATCACGCTTTTTAATTCGTTCAATTATCAAATGGAATTTAAAAAGAGAATAGTAAGTAAAACACGACACGTAATCCACGAAAATAACAAAACATAAAACCGAGAAGCTCAGACGCTTATTATTACATTACTGTATATTAGTCACATGACAAAAGTGTACATTAGACTGCACAGAACCACACGCTTATTTGCCTTGACGCTAAACTAGTGAGATGATGTTGGATTGACACGCGTGTACAGTAGTTCACCCAAGCGGCCAAAATATGCCACTACGTCAAAACGATGTAAATAGCCGCATTGGAACATACGGCCAGGAGATGGCAGTAGAGTGTTTCATAAAACGCAGATGGCCCGACCCCCAAAGCAGAAAAATCGATATATACATACAAAATAAATAGCACAACCGACGATATGTACATCATTAAGGACGTTAATCTCATATTCAGTCTCAGCTCTCCATGTAAGCTCCAGTAACGGTCTCTCTCAGACCTTTCCCTGAATGGACGCGTACTCCACCATTGATGTCTCCCGGCGACGTACGGTACTGCGAGTCGCCTCATGAACCACAAGTCATTGCTCTGCAACCAAACTTCCTCAATTCCCAACCTTGCAGTGCACGAGCCAATAGGAACTCGTAGTGACCAATAAAAGAACATCCCCGGGTAGCTGATTGGATAGGCGTCACAACAATCATTCGAGACAGCAAAGAATCGTCGTACTGGGAATTTTTTTTTTTACGACGAACCTGATGTGACGAAAACAATGTTTTTGTTAAAAATATTCCCATTTCCAACTCGAAACTCATCAATGATAATTTTAATCAACCTGGAACATTTTTTAAACATTTGAGCCTAAACCTAAAGTCAAAATGAACAATGGACAAAATGTCTATCTTTTAAAACCCATCACGCTTTTTAATTCGTTCAATTATCAAATGGAATTTAAAAAGAGAATAGTAAGTAAAACACGACACGTAATCCACGAAAATAACAAAACATAAAACCGAGAAGCTCAGACGCTTATTATTACATTACTGTATATTAGTCACATGACAAAAGTGTACATTAGACTGCACAGAACCACACGCTTATTTGCCTTGACGCTAAACTAGTGAGATGATGTTGGATTGACACGCGTGTACAGTAGTTCACCCAAGCGGCCAAAATATGCCACTACGTCAAAACGATGTAAATAGCCGCATTGGAACATACGGCCAGGAGATGGCAGTAGAGTGTTTCATAAAACGCAGATGGCCCGACCCCCAAAGCTTTGAGGAAGTTGCGCAAGACAACTAGCTAGTTACAATGGCGCCTCTAGATCTGGATAAATATGCGGAGATCGCAAAACAGTGCAAATACCTTCCAGAAAATGACCTAAAGGTAAATCAGTCATAATAAGAACACATGCAGTAAGACGAGAGGTTGTGTGCCTGTGATACTTTGCGTAAGTTGTGGTTATAATGTGTAATTAACCGAGGTTAGCTTAAGCGAGCTAGTAGCGTTTAGCACGCTCGCTTCGTCTGTGCGGCCAGGAAGTTACGAGAATTGAATGGAGCGAAGGAGGTGATGTTATTTATTTAACAGTTGGCACGGTCATCTTTGTGTGCCATACGTGTGTCAAGATAAAAATGATGAGACCTCTCTGTATTGACCTGATGGCGGTGACTGCCATTTTGAGGTAGACTGCTGAATGTCAATCGTTAAAATTGCTGTGTGGACTGCACTGCTAATATGTTTATGGGGAACACACAGGTAATGTAGAGTGACTGAGAGACATGCAATGTCAGTGACAAGTTAAATGACTTAAATAACACCATAATATGCTTCCTTTTAGAACGTGTATGGAACTGTGAACTATGTAATTAGGGAATTGCGTTGGAGTCTATGCCAAGAAAGCCAGGCTTGTACATAAAACACTGTCATCTACATCATACCTGCATGCGCCCAAAATAATAGAATCTTTTGAATTTTAGATTGCTCTTAACTGACGTGCTTAATCCAATGTTTATGGGCTGTTCTACCCGTCCTGATTCAATCAGAAAGACTGGCGCATGATGCTTCAGTGTAGAAATGTTTAATTTTACTCTTTATTATGCCTCAAAGGCGATCGTATTGTTGAGTGTGTACCTACCTACCTGTATTAGGTGTCTTTCAAAGTATGGTGTTACCAGTGAACTCTTCTGGGTTAATATCGTCCATGTTTTGGGAAGTGGATCAAAATCACTCGCTAATATGGAAAGGGCTCTCAACGAATAAGGAATTTCGCTAGCATTTAAAACTCAAGTCAATCCTAGGGACATATATATGTATTTTTAATGTCTTTTAAGAATCCAGACATTCAATCCCATGCACATTTTTGTGTCTTCTATGTTTTTCACATGGGAGGGTAAAGGAGGATCTGAAAATGGCTGGCATTGAATGAGGTTTAAATTGTTTTAATTTTAAGCCATCCCTGGATACAAAAATACCAAACCATCTTTTATACACCTTATTCTCCCATTGCATAAAATGTACTTGAATATAACTTACTATAATGCCTCTCAGTTTATGTATCCTGCAAAAATCTTTGCATATCCAATATTTTTCACTGTTGATAATTGGATGCCCTATCGGTTCTCAAACATTTTGGCAGTTGCTTTATGCCAAAATAAAGTGAAGTCGGTCTGAACGTCACCACCTTTACAGTACTTCTATGATTTTTCTCCTACACAGAGATTATGTGACTACGTGTGTGATCTTCTGCTGGAGGAGTCTAACGTTCAACCTGTTTCTACTCCAGTAACAGTATGTGGGGACATACACGGACAGGTAAAATTTCCAGACACTAAAAACTAGTGCATTAAATGTAATTATTATTTTTTGTATATTTTTTTTCTAACATGATTTTTTTCCCCCTTTTGTGCTAGTTTTATGATCTTTGTGAACTATTTCGAACTGGCGGCCAAGTTCCAGATACAAATTACATATTTATGGTTTGTATATATTTTGTATTAATGTAATAATTTAAGACCAACATTTCTTCATGGTGTCACCCTTGACTTTATCTTGATAATAACCCTTTTTATCTTGATCCTTAGGGAGACTTTGTTGACCGAGGATACTACAGTTTGGAGACTTTTACCTACTTGCTGGTGCTGAAAGCCAAATGGCCAGACCGCATTACTCTTCTGCGTGGAAATCATGAGAGCAGACAGATTACTCAAGTTTACGGCTTTTATGGTGAGATGAGAGTAAAAGAATCAGATCAGTTTTCAACACACTGCAATAAATACTTATATCTTTGCACCTACCAAACAGTAATCGCAATGTTTACCATTTTTTATTCTTTCCACAGATGAGTGCCAGACCAAATATGGAAACGCTAATGCCTGGCGTTATTGCACCAAAGTGTTTGATATGTTAACAGTGGCAGCTGTAAGTATTAAATAACATTATATACAGAGGGACCTTGATTCAGTGGATCCTGATTTAACTTATACTTTTTTTTGTAGCCCTTCTCTATGGTATTCAATCGTAACAGAATTGTAAAAAAGAAATGTGCTAACCTCGCAGCTCTTGAATGTGATCAGTTGCACACCATTATAATCTCCCCCAGCACCAGCAAGCTTGGATATAATCCTAAAACTTCCTCTCCCCTCTATTAGTCCATTCAATCGAGGATCCTTTATACAGTGGACCACCGCATACTCACGGTTCGGCACTCCCCAGATTCACTTATTTACAGATTTTTAAACATTTTATTCCCTGTCATATTTTTAAATATTAACAAATATTTTTATTGGAGGGATGGGGGTTCTTTGTCGAAAACACATTGGTGGTTTATCAATATTTTTTGAAGGATTTTGTGGGCTTTTATCTCTCTCTCTCTCTCTCTCTCTCTCTCTCTCTCTCTCTCTCTCTCTCTCTCTCTCTCTCTCTCTCT
>NW_017842057.1:1835029-1852367 GCF_001891065.2 Hippocampus comes | reverse complement strand
GCACCACTCCCGGCCTGAAAAAAATGCAAAACGGATCGGATCACTTCCAGACAGTCGCGCGATGTAGACAGATGTACAGATAGACAGATGGACCAGTTAACATGGACCAACAATCTCACCAGTGTTGCAGGATCACCACGGTTGCCTTTTTTGCAATACATGCGTTCCTGTCTTCCGTCTTTGAATTATTGCAAGTGCGAACTGAGCAAAACAAAATCCTTACTGTACGGGAGAAACCGTACTACCATTCAGCCCCGTAAGATTCTTTCCATAGGGGAAACTTTGGTCGCTCTGCGGGACGGGATAAAATTATCCGATCGGAATAAAATTTTGCACACATCCTTGTGTCATAGTATCGACAAGATTTCCGACCCGGCCCGACGAATCCGACAAACTTTTCCAAAATGGACCACCCTAATGTACACATATATATATATACACACACACACGCATGCGCGTGTGTGTTTCTTTTCACCCAATGCATTTCATTTGTGGTCAGTTACACGTACATATTTCGCTATTCGCAGACCGGCTCAGTTCCTATCCCCCAGAAATAACAAGGGTCCACTGTATTTGTTTTTCAGATTCAGATTCAGAAAACTTTATTTATCCCCATGTTTGAATTGATTCAGACATCATTATGGATGGCTTAGGCTTATTACTGCCTAGTGAAGAGATAAGTATGGAAGTTAGGGATTCAGTTTCAAAATTCAGTGCCGAGAATAGGAAAATTTCAATTTGCCATGGCTCCTGTATTAGCAACAGTTTTATCAGAACCAGGCAATGTTTTTCGTAAAGACGGGAGAGGAAATAAGTACAGTAGGCTTCCCTTGATGAATATTACATTTTCATAACTTTTCAGACTGACTGAAAAGAGAGTCTGGCTAATTGTCAATCGAAAACACGTTGTTGCTTACACCCCCTTAACATCTACAGTGTTTTTGTTTTTTTTAATCTGTTGCTGAATTAAATGGTTTTTCCACTTTCCCTGTTTTTGCTAGCTGATGGATGAACAGATCCTGTGTGTACACGGAGGCCTCTCTCCTGATATTAAAACCTTAGACCAAATTCGGACCATTGAGCGGAACCAGGAAATCCCTCACAAAGGAGCCTTTTGTGATTTGGTTTGGTCTGATCCGGAAGATGTGGACACTTGGGCCATCAGCCCGAGAGGAGCAGGTTGGCTCTTTGGTGCTAAAGTCACAAATGAGGTAGGTTGCATCAGATGTTGACTGATATTTGTGGGGAAGTTAATTTTCATGTCTATTGCTGATTGAATATACTGTCATGGTTTTGGAGGGGACATTTTCTCCACAAAAATGGATGATTCGTTGTCTATCTATCATATATTTATTTTTTTTGCAAATTCAGTTGCTTGAAATACTGTAATGCAAACTGTATGATTCAATTAAAAAAGAAGAAATTTGTTGGGATATGCACAGATGGCTAAATGTAGAACAAGCTTGCATCTGTGATAATACCCTAAAACTGCACACCTCGATTTTCCTGAAAGTTGACATGTTGTGTAAAACATAAATAAAAGAATACAAAGATTTGCTAAATTATTAGCATCCGATATCCAACTGAATACAATACAAAGATGTTATTTAATACACAAATATCCTATTTATTTATTTGCAAATATTCACTATTTTGCGCTTCATAATGTGCAACACATTTTCAATAGCAGACAGGTCTGGACTGTTGGCAAGCTATTCTCGTACTCGCACTCTTACTGCAATGCTGTGGTGTTTTAACGCATGTAGAATATGGCTTGTCATTGTCATCCTGAAATGAGCAGTGACATAGAGCAGGGGTCCCCAACCTTTTTTGCCCCACGGACCGGTTTATGTCAGACAATATTTTCAGGGACCGGCATTTAAGGTGTGGCGGAAATAATACAACAAAATAATATGGTATGAGCTGCATGGAAACTGTGGTGTTTTCGAAATATAATAATAAACACAAGGAGCGTCTAATCTGGCCGCAACACTCTCTCTGATCGCTATGGTAATGTTTAATGCCTTCAAAATACGATACAACGCAAATTCAAAGTGCATGAAAATGACGACTCACCACAGCCCCGAGCTTCTGACATAGAGCATATGTTGATCCAAAACCTGGATATACTTTTCAGTGTTATTGGTTCCCTTACCATGGGCACGAACACACCCTCATACCAATAACAGCTTTTGAACTTTTTGTCCGCTTACATGCAGAGATTTTTCCAGATTCTCTGAATCTTTTGATGATAATTATGGACCATACATGATGAAATCCCGAAATCTCTCAATTGTATGTTGAGAAACGTTCTTAAACTGTAGCACTATTTTCTCATATAGTTGTTGGTGGATTTGACGATACCAGCCAGTATTGGATCGACCCAACACAATTTACAAAAGTTTTGATGTCAAATCCCTTCAAATCTCCCACTAGCCCACAACCCTTGCATTTTGCTTGAAGAGCTTCAATCTTGTCCTGCCCGACTCTTTTGTGTCCCCAGTCGCAGCCGCCAGAGCGTGCTCCGGGCACCCGCATAGTGTGGCACTCAGAATTACGGAACGGTACATTCCAACAACACTGGGTTTCCGAATGGTCAAAGTGTAGCGGCCCACACTCTGAATACATTTCCGAATACACCCGTGGTATTGATACTTGATGAGCAACTCGACATATCGATATCATGGTATCAATACGCCCTTCATGATTGATTACAAAGTTTTGAAACTCACCCCATTCTTGCTTGTGAACAAAAAGATTTACAAAGTATTGTGTTGTGTTTTTAATTTACGTTTGGCATGATGTCCCGACCTCATTGGGGTCTGTAATACTCTATCGAAACACATCTTGTAAAATTTGCTCCAAATCTTTTATCATAAGTGGAAGGAATGGCTTCACCAGAAGAAAATCAAAAATTTCGGAAAGGCCCAACCAGAACCAAGACATCCATCCATTAAAAATACAGCTACCAGAGATGCACAAGATACTATTATGCTGTTACACATTCACAATTTTGGAATGTGGGGGAGGGGAAGCTAGACTACCCGGTGAAAATCCACCCAAGCATGGGGAGAACATGTTAACTCCACATAGATTCGCACCCATTACCTCTCGACTTTGAGTCTGACGTGCTTTCCCACCACTGTATTCCACCGTTTCCCCATTGTGATGATTTGAAGAATTTCAAGTTGTACCGTAGTTTCCTCTTCTTTGTTAATAGCAGCTTTCAAATAATTGGTATTTTAGCTCCAGATATGTGTTCTCGCCTGATGTGTTCTTCCCCTCCTAATATTTCTTAATTTGTGTGTCTTACCAAAACCCTGCAGTTTGTCCACATCAACAATCTGAAGCTGATTTGCCGGGCACATCAACTGGTCCATGAGGGCTACAAGTTTATGTTTGATGAGAAGCTGGTCACGGTGTGGTCAGCTCCCAACTACTGCTATCGCTGTGGCAACATCGCCTCCATTATGGTCTTCAAAGATGCTAACACAAGAGAGCCAAAGCTCTTCAGAGCAGTGCCTGATTCTGAAAGGGTCATCCCACCTCGGACAACAACACCTTATTTCCTGTAAGATGATGAAATCCAAAACATTTAGTTGTTGTTTTTTTTTTAGTGCAAAGACACCAAGGAGAGTGGCGACAGCACTTGTGAGTCTGTATGACTTTTGTAGTGTAAATATAAAGTATTTACAGTGCCAACTATTGTTGATTTCCCCCCTCTGTACATTTAAAGCCATGTATCTGCAGCTTGAATCGGAAGCCCTTCACCTCAACCTGGAAGTTTGCGAGAAGCTACATGTTATCAACATAGCTTTCTTCTGCACATTTAGCATTATCCATTGCATTAGAATTTCAATTATGGATGGGAACTAGACATCAATCGTTATCTCTTTGTTATTGTTTATTGCAGTCCTTTTGAAATCTTACTCTCGTTATCTCTTTGTTATTGTTTATTGCAGTCCTTTCGAAATCTTACAATGTCTTTATCCCCCTCTTGTTTTCTCTTTACATTTCTCCATGTGAATTGGCAAGAACCACGTGATCTCTGACTGCTCAAACAGCAGCTTGGACTTTTGATATTTCAATCATGGAAAAAAAAAAAACAACAGCCAAATATGGAATACTGTACATTCACGTACATGGAAGGTTGATACTGCTATGTGAGCTGCTGTTTTAGTGTAATTGTTTTTATTTTATTTTTCACTGAAGCAGTGATGCGCTAAACTGTCTCACAGACTTGTAACTTCTCACAGACATTCAGTTCTCACTTGGGGCTTAAATCACAAAGATATTTCACAGCTCAGTAAGCTAGAATCTGTTTGCTGAGGTCAACTGACCGTTGTAAAATGTTCATATGTGCAGATCTCTGTTTTACTTTACAATAAAGATTTACTCGTCTGAACTAATTCCTGTTGTAATGATTTGAACACGACAATTTCATAATTGCTATCTTTGCTAAAGAGAATGACAAAGCAACAAAAATGATGTACATATACTGTAGCATGTTTAATTGTGGAGGATTATTGTTAGGGGGAGTGAAACCCCCCTCTTTCATAATGGTTTGCCCCAGCAGCACGGGCGAAGTACGTGCGCTTGTTTGTACGGCCGGCAGTTTCGAATACAGCGGCACATTAACGAACACTCTTGTGTCCGGTGTCTCGTTATTCTGCAACATACATACAGAAACAATTATCTTTTATGAAAGTGGATATAGTGGAACTGCTCATCCTCGGCTCTGCGTCTGTTCACTATGTATTAAGTGTTGTGAATTCTGATACCACAAAACTCCTATATTTGTCAATTTTGTTACCATACTGATATTTTTTAACAATGAAAATGCGGTACTGTCAGGCCAATACATGTGTGAGGGACAAATATGTATTTTTTTAGAGCTCATGCGTGATGTGGATTGCTGTGGCAGCAATAGTTTTAAAGTTATCCTTTAAGGTTCCACCTATTTGAAATGTTAACAGTGAAATACATATTTCTTAAACAGAATATTATGAAGGCAGGTGAAATCAAACAGACAGAACATGATCATTTACAAACCCAGATAGGTTACACCAAATTGTGACTATACCCTCATAACATGTACAACACTGAACACGAAATTTAATCAGCATTGGACACAACATAAGATGACATCTGAGTAAGACATGGCATTAAATGTCTTGCTGTCAACACGTGATGAATACAGAGAAAGAAAAAAAAGTATTTGCTCGATAGAATAACCCTCAGGACGTAAGCCCCGATGAACCAACTGTAAGGCATTATATGGCTACAGTATGGTACTAAATTTGTGTCACAATTACAAGCACGTAAGAGGACATTTGGAGCACAAAAGCGTGTTTTGGACGGTAAGAACCATTCTTGCACAAGAAGCCGCCGAACCAGCGAAGACACGCATGATGTGGGTGTGCGGTGGGATACAGAAGCGCAACGCACGAAGGTCGCTTTTATTTGAAATAAACTACCAGTCGCCTTCGGGCGTCACTTGCATAAGATTAAACACTTCCGTGTGGACACAAAACGCAACCATTCAGAGAATGAAAAACTTTCAAAATAAATGGTACCAAAACAAATGTTAATAGAATGTACGCTATGTGCACCGTAAAGTAATATGCAATCCATTCTCACCCAGCAGTGCCATAATCATTTGCTGTTCATACACTGTAAGTGTGGCGTCTAAAACGGGTAGGGAACTCCGGTTCCTCGAGAGCGATGTCGTACGTGTTTTCGATCTCTCCCAACTCAAACACGTGAGTCAATTGATGAGCTGATCTTATGAATCAGGTGTGTTGAAGTACAGAGAGATCTAAAATAGACACGATATGGATCTCGAGGAACTGGAGTTCCCTCTTCCTGGTGTAAAAGAACCTCACGAACTCATACTCCTTTGGAGCGCGTGCATTTGCGTCTAATTTAATTTGTTAACGGGCTCATTACTACCATAGGACATTTTATTGTTTTACTAAACTGATTGGGACTTTAGTGTGATGTATGAGGGTCGGGGCTACTAACACCGAAGCTTACACGTCATTGAGAAGGAACTCTTTCACTTCACTGTACTACACTGAGTTGTATTAGATCTTTAATCCATTAATTACATTTTCGTATTTTGAATAGAAATAGTCGATAATCATCGATCGCGACGGGTATCTACTTATATCATGAAACATTTTTCAGCCACATCGCACCTTCGTCTAAGTAGCAATACGTATGGATAATTCGAATCTGAAATAACTGAGTAACGCTGCATTCGAGGAAGGGGGGAAGTCGGATATATCCCAATCGAATTATCTCAGTTCCGAAACAAAGGCGAATGTAAACAACAAAGATGCCTAACACCAAAAAATTATTTGTTGTTTTGGTTCACCACAGCACATTATGACCTACAGTAAACATTCTTCATAATTTCTTTTTTTCCTCACTTCGCAAATCGGACTTCCCAGGTAAACGGGCCTTTTTCCGTGCACTTTTCCGAATCGGAAGTCAGAAAAGTCGTATTTCCCACCTTCTTCGAATGCAGCATGAATCCCAGTTTCAGAGCGTAATTTCACATCGAAAAATGCAAATTGGATTCTGATTGACACGGTGACACCCAATTAGTAACCTCAGCCATCCTCTGCTGGGGACATATGGTACTACACTCATCCCACTCATTCCTTAGGGGAGACGTCTTTTAACCACAACTTTTTAACCCAATGGCCTCAACATTCAAAATCACCGTCAAAACCCCTACTCTATTTTCAATGGCCTTGAACATGCTTGACGAGCTTCAGTGGCTCTACAACTCTCTCTTCACCCAGAATGGACGTCAAATGGCCGTATCGACTACTCCTGTCTAACAGTTCAGTTAGCCCCCCCCCTCCCCCAGACTGACTGAGGGTTGAGAGGTTGTTAATTTTGTTGTTGATGTTCAATAAAGTGTGAAAAGTAAGCGTGACGTCGCAAACGGCGCATAATTCAAACCAACAAGGAAATAGTTGAAAGAAAGAACGAAAGAGGCGATTGGAATCCGTGTCAGCGGAGTCAAACGTTTAAATCCACTCGACGACGAGCCACACCTCGAAATGCGCTCTGCATCCGGCAGGGAATGGTGCGTTTACCTCTCTCACCAATTGGAGGCACATCTTGGATTTTTTTCCACGCCCCTCTCCAATGAACAGGAAGTTCAGTCGTGATGTCATCGGTCATCTGTGTTGGGCGATTACGTGTAGCTCACCGACCCGGGTTGGCTAGCTTGACAGACGAAAAAGCCACCTGGCGAGTATCTCAGTGACACTTTCCTTGGAGCAGACAAGGCGAACCCAGCAACCACGAGAAAACCTCACCAACTAAATTTGGAGTTGTTATGGTGAGAGAAAGTCCACTCTAAAGAGCAAACAAGCTAACAATTGCTAACCTTACTCGGTGGTTGTAATGTTAACTTTCATTGTTATGAATAGCGAATGACCTCTTTTGCGCGAGGTGGCTAGCTTTTTGCCAAACAATTTAACAATCTACCTACATTCCACACACACATCTTGTTTGTTTATAAAGTATGACTGAACAAAATTCCGACAACGAAGCTAAAGCTGTCACCCGACATTTACATACATGATTAGAAATTGCGATGGTGTCATATGAGTGAAACAGACTCAACAAATTCTATCGACCGATTCATAAAGTTATTCCAGAAGCCCTTGTTACCGTTAATCTGAACCCAGATATTTGGTTCCGTTTATTGCACAGCGTGTAAAATATAATCCGTGAGTCAGATCCACTTAAAATGTCATACTTAAAACACCAGCGACATGGTTCAGAAGTCACATTTCCCAAAACTTAATGTACTATCTTTTCAATGTATCACGGAATTGCTAAATAAAATATTTAACCATATGTGATTAGCTGACAGCCAGTGCAGGGTGTACCCTGCCTACTGCCCAAAGACAGCTGAAATAGGCTTCAGCACGCCCGCGAGCCTCCTGAGGATAAGCGGTTCAGATGATGGATGGATATTTGCACCTTGCTGGTCATTCATAATTGCTTCACATATTACAATCTGCTGTGTTGACCTTACTGTGATACTCTTTAAAAGTGGTATTTACAATATTTGTGTTTTATGTGAAGTGCTATCAGATTGGACTTGTGAAAGAAATATCTCTCTCTCTTTTCCTCCCCAGATGTGGCGGAATGGTAATATTAAGGTGTTCTTCATTTGAGGGGTACTGCAGAAGGACATGTGACTATTCAGCAAAGGGGCAATAAATTCCCTGGACTGTGTGATGTTCCATACTCGTTAGGAGCTTCTGTTAAGGAAGTCGCTGCTCATACAGACATGTTTGCCAAGCTGAAGAAAAAGATTGCAGAAGAGGCAGCCACGGCCCCACGGAGCGGTGTTCGATTACCCCGTACTATCAGCAAGGAATCAATCACCTCGATGGGGGCAGACTCAGGGGATGACTTTGTAAGTTCTCTTTAAGATTGTTGTCTTTTTTCATGGTTCGTTGCCCTGGTACATTATCTTTAAAGGGGAAGTAAAGTAAAAGAAAAAATTGTGAATATGTTCCATGTGTCCGGAGTAGTCCAAACATGCCATTCTGATTATTATTGCATTAGTGGAATATGAATTAAGTGGCAAAATACACCAGTTTTTATACAACTTGGGAGGTGTGGAGCATTTTGTCACTTACTGGTGACTGAAAATGACATTGCAGTGCCTAAGGGCTCAGTTTGCCAATGTCACATGACCAAACTTAGAAAACAGGTGAGCCGTGACGGTTGTTACCTGAGCTCTTAGACACTGTGATGCGACTTTCACTTGACGCCAAGTGGCAACTTGGCAATGCCCCTTGAGATGGATAAAAACAGATTTATTTTTCATCTTAATTCAGATTCCACAATTTGAACCAAAAATTTGAACCTGCTCAAAATAACGTTGCGGCAAGTAAAAACTGCCTGCAAGCCTTTTATGAACCCCAAAGAAAACTCTAAATTTGCTACGCTTGCAAGATTTCACCACTCTGTATGACACCAGCTTTACTTTACTGTCTTGATTCTCATATACAGCAGAAATAAATGATGATTGCTAAGAGCTCCTTTGTTTTAATTTTACAAAAGCGAGAGTAAAAGGCACAAAGCTGTACACTTTGAGGCTGCAGTCACAGTTGCATAGAGTTGATTGCAAGTGCCCATCGTCAGGTCAAACCATTTACAATACTATAGCCCCTTGCAGATTTAGTTTGACAGCGCTTTGCAATTTTGCTATTTTGACCCTTGAGATCTGGCATGGCAACTAGTGGAATGGTTGTATCCTTCAACCTCTCTGAGTGAGTGAGTCCATGGATACCTTTGCCAATCAGGTCTGACATGTAGTGCTGTAATTCGTCTTCCCCTGGCGGGTGGTGCAGTACATCACATGCACCACCCGCCAGGGGAAGACGTTGGACAAATGCTACGGCTCCATCCCTGATGCATACAAGCCCGCCATCCTCCCCCCCTCGGCTCAGCTGATCACCACACCGTCCTGCTCCTCCCGGCCTACAGACCAGCCATAAGGAGAGTAGAGAAGGTAACCAAAACCATCAAACAGTGGACGCAGGAGAGCATCACCGCCCTCCAGGGGTGCCTAGAGTCCACGGATTGGTGCAAACTTCTCTCCCCCTCCTACGACATCAATGTCCAGGTGGATATAGTCTCCTCATACATCCGCTTCTGTGAGGAAACCATCATCCCCTCCAAGACTGTCACCATCTTCCCCAACAACAAACCCTGGATCACCAAGGAGCTGAAGTAGATCATCAACAGGAAAAAGCGCATCTTCTTCTCGGGTACCGAGGTGGAGAAAAAGGAGATCAACAGGGAGGTCAAGAGAGCCATCAAGATCGCCAAGCTGCAATACAAGCGCAAGGTGGAGGAGAAACTTAATGGCGGTAACCTCCGTGCAGCCTGGCAGGGCCTGAAGAAAATGGCAGCTGTGAACACCATCACCAGCACCGCCCCCACCGTCATCCCTGGGAGCAGCCCAGCCTCCCTCGCCAATGACCTCAACTCCTTCTACACCAGGTTCGAGACGGATAACTCCACGCAGCTCACCAACATCAGATCCCACCTCCGGCCCGGCAACTCCTCAATCACATTCCGCACAGAGGACGTTGTGAGGGCCCTCAAGAAGACCAAGATCAACAGTGCACCAGGAGCCGACAACGTCAGTGGCCGGGTCCTCAAGTACTGCGCTGACCAGCTCGGGAGCGTTTTCCAGCTCTTATTCCAGTCCTCCATGAACACCGTCACCGTCCCTAAACTGTGGAAGCACTCCACCATCACCCCCATTCCCGAGAACAATTACCCCAAGACCTTGAACAACCTCCGCCCTGTGGCCCTCACCTCCCACGTGATGAAAGTCATGGAGAGGATCGTCAAGCAGCACATCCTCACAAAGACCAGCTCACGCCTTGACCCCCTCCAATTTGCATACCAGGCAGGCAAAGGTGTCAATGATGCCAAAGCCTTCATCATCAACATCATTCACAAACATCTGGAATTCCCCAACACCCTGGCCAGGCTTCTGTTTGCTGACTTCTCCTCTGCCTTCAACACCCTGCAGCCTCACATCCTGGCACAGAGGCTCAAGCAGAACTTCTCCCTGAACAACCAACTCATCCTCTGGATCCTGGACTTCCTCACGCACCGTACACAGAGAGTCAGGATCAACAACAACCTGTCTGACCTCCTCGCCACCTCCACAGGTTCCCCACAGGGCTGCATGCTCTCGCCACTGCTCTTCATCCTGTACACGGATGAATGCAGGTCCTCACACCCCAACAGCCACCTGGTGAAGTTCGCTGACGACACTGTCCTAGTGTCTCTGCTCTCCGGCTCCTCGCAACACCATGGTCCCGCCCTGCAGCAGTTCCTCGAGTGGTGCGATGGATGTACCTGCTCAGGAAACTGAACTCCTTCTCCGTCAGCAGGAAAATCCTCCTGACCTTCTACCAGGCATTCATAGAGTCCGTCCTCTCGTTCTCTATGGCTTGCTGGTTCCACTCCCAAAGTCTGCAGGAGAAGAACCGCCTGGACAGCATCAGCAGAGTGTGCTCCAAGATCATCGGACTTCCCACTCGCCCTCTGATTGCAGTGTGTGAGCAGCAGATTCGTGGTCTGGCTGCTCAGATCACGAAGGACCCCTCACATGCTCTCTTCCCCGCGTTCGAATGGCTGTCTTCCAGCCGCAGGCTGCGGTTCCCAGCTTGCAGGACAGCGAGGAGGAGATCCACCTTCGTCCCCCAGGCTGTTCTCCTCTTAAACTCTTAAACTCTTATTCCAAGAATCCCTGACACCCCCTCTCCCCCAACATACAGACTCGCACACCCCATTGTGCAATACGGGTTTACAGTGCAATACTTTGACGTGCAATACTGTTTTCATGTGCAATACTGTCTTTACTGTGTCTTTACTGTGCAATATTGCTCGATGTGCAATACTATTTCGTTGCTTGAGCCACTACCTCAAGACCTCAAGTGCTAAGCTACTCTCATCCTATGTTTTTCCTTTGCTCTGACTGTCCCCATAATAAGCCGCTCTCGCACAACTCTAATTGTCCCACGGGGATAAATAAAGTTTTCTGAATCTGAATCTGAAAAAAAAATAACCTGCAGAGGGAAATAAAAAAGGTCATCAATCTTAGCAGCCGCTGCTCACAGCTGGCGAGCGAGAATAATTTTTGGATTGGGGTCATCTGGGGCGTACGTCAGCCATGCACGAAGTCCGTTAGCTAGACTGGTCGGTGTTGTGAGGCATCGACTCGAACAGGTGCTCGGCCATTCTATCGGATCTCCCCAGGTACGAGATGAGCACATAACAACAGGGATCCCGAGATCCGCAATACGGGCCCAATATGCAAAGTGTCAGATGTTTGCTGCCCTCTTGCCAAGAAATTAAGAAAATTTGACCAAAGCATAACTTTTTTATCAATGAA
Source organism: Hippocampus comes (assembly GCF_001891065.2). Classification (NCBI taxonomy): domain Eukaryota; kingdom Metazoa; phylum Chordata; class Actinopteri; order Syngnathiformes; family Syngnathidae; genus Hippocampus; species Hippocampus comes. Next base: position 1,840,405 of record NW_017842057.1, on the reverse strand, counting down.
TGTGAACAGTTTCACCGGGAAAAGTAAAAGTGTTGAAACACACCTGTGGCATAAAGGCTGCATTTTCACAGTCTGACCCTTGGGGTGATGTGGATAAATCATTTGTCGCCCTTGATCGTCATTCCTGATTTAGTGCCAACGTACTTTTCCCTTTTGTCGGGCATGTGGGAGGAAAACAGAGTACCCGGAGAAAACCCACGCATGCATGGGGAGAACATGCAAACTCCACGCAGGAAGGCCTCAGCCAGAATCAAACACTGCAACTCTGCGCTGTGAGACGGACGTGCTAACCACGCTGCCCATTTTCCAAAATAGTTCTGTTTTATTTAATTCACATATTTGTTTTTTCTTGTACAGTTCTTTATTTCCCACATCTTCAGGCTGCACAAGCACAAATTGACTCCTGGAATAAGGATGACATTAACGCTCGTGAAATAGTAATAACAAGTCAGACATTTAGTTGGGTGTGACCTTTCTCAGCAACAGGGATGACTTAAAGGGCTGGACTCTAGCATTCAGTGCTTGCCGTGCATCAGGATATTGTTACCTGAGTCCTGAAATGGAATATGAAGCTCTTGAATGCATCCTGTTACGTTGAAACACTGGTTGAAAGAAAGAAAGAAGAATGCTGCTTTAGTTTCTGTTTCCCTTTTTGTTGATATATTGTTATGTGTTAACTTGACAAAATGCTGCTGTGAGTGTGATGTTACTGTTCCAAGTAAATACCATCATGACAATTGTCCGTGTTCATGCAACTTGCCTTGAATTTTCATAGTTACCATTTTTTTCCCAGCAGTGAAAGCCATATTCATAAGTACAAGATTAACTGATCCTGCATAAATTATTTACGGTTGTCCAATGACTGATGCCAAGTACAGTATACACAACACTATTTGTTTATTGAACTATGCAAGTACTAATATTTTTTACTTTATAGGTACGCACGCACCTTTGCCATTTTAATGCGTTTTGAGTAAAAAAGTGGAAAAATAGGCATTGGAGTGGATTTTGAGTTGTTTAAAACTACTGCTCACTCTCAAATATAATACTGTGCGGTCTTCCTGTCCCCAGGCATCTGACGGGAGCAGCTCCAGGGACGACCTGCCTGCCCTACTGCTCAGGAGGAATGATCAGATGCGCAAACTAGAGGCAAAGCTATCAGGTGGGACATTCACTCCATCGTTATATGAGGGGGCAGGTCTTGAAATAGAGGTTTAAGCAGAAGCTTGTAAATAGAACAGCACCCTAAATCATGGGAATACAACAAATAAGGCGTTTATTACAGTTTGGAAATTTGTGGTTTGAATTTCGGATCCAGCCGACCTCTGTGGTACGTCGTACTTCAGCTTCTTCTCACATTCCAAAAACATGCATGTTTTGTTCACCAAAGTCGCTGAACTGTCCATCAATGTGAATGTGAACGTGAATACTCGTTTGTATTTATGTGCCAGGAGATTGACTATTGAAAAATACACAGTGTAAACCACCTCTCGCCCAAATTTCACAAAAGCAGTATAGAACATGAATGAATGGATGGATTTTCTGATGCAAAACCCTGCTTGCTTAGGGCAGTGAGTTCTTATCAAGAGATATGATTCATGGTGCGTGACTTTGTATTTGAATTAAGAACCTAATAGTCTATGTCATAGTTCTATACATATATATATATAGTGACCATTCTCGGTGGTGAAAACGTTTCAGAATATTGATGGTGATTTGACTCGTGATCAGATTCTTGGTAATTATGCGTTTTAGTGTAAAATGTGGCTTTGCTTGACTATGATGTAGTCACTTATTTTTTGCAGGCATGTATTCATTTTTCACTGAAAACATTGAAATGAACTTTTAAAAAGATTTTTTTTAATGTGCACAGAGGCGAATCTCATTTGCAAGAAATGGCCCGCATTTGTGGGTGTATTTTGTTTTTGAGTACACCATAGATACAAAGATGACATCATGAGAAAATGTCCTGTAAAATTTGTACTTCTGCAAATGCAGTCAACTCATCTCCCTCCTGCCACAGCACATTCTTCTTTTGTCCTGTTTATTCATTCATTATTTGTCTGAAAACCGTTTGGCACCTTTTCATCGCCAACAGCAGATGCCAGACAAGTAGAAATTCTTTTTTAAAACAAAGACCTGTATGTGTGCACGTGTCTGTGTGTCTCCAGCAGATGCCATCAATAATATTTCTTGAATCTGAGGTTTCATCCCGCCGCAATGTTTTTGGAAAATCGGTTTTGTGGTATATTAAGTCACTTGTTTTTCCTCACTGTGCACTGTGCTGTCTTTTCTGGCATTCATTGTAATTTGCATTTGAATTGTGTTTTTAGTGAATGGGGCAATGTTAAAAAAAGATGTTAATATCCTGCTGTAGCCAAAGTTTGACTGATGTTGAAAACCTACCCCCACATGTGTTTTAAATATTAAAAAGCACATCTTCGGTCATGGATCATCTTGTTAACTGAATTATTGAAAGTCTTATTCTCCCTCCACAGGATTCATTTGAGCATTTAATAATTACTTACTGATGAACATATTTTTCTGACCAAACCAGAGCAACCAAACCAAAAAAAAAACAATACTAACATGCTTTAGGAAGGAATAAAGAAATAGCATATTTAACATTCATGAGGTTGTCAACATCTGCAAGTCTAACTGATGAACAAAATCAAATCAGACGGGAAACCAGGTTGAACGCTTGCAAGAATTCAGGTGTCAGTCATTCTTACAAACGTAGTCCATTTGAAAGCCATACAGCGGACAAGACACAAAAGAATGAAATGTTGCCTCTGTCCCTGCTGACATGTGCCACATGGGATGCTGCAATTTTTCTTTTCTTCTTTTGTAATAACTGTCATGATTATATTTGAATAATTTGTGTACTCGCACAGACCAGAGCATTTAGATTTGGAGAAATGCTAGTTCTTTGTTTTTGTTGTTTTTTGTTTTTGTTTTGTTTTTTGATAATGATTTCCTCACAGAATGAAATCATTGGTAGGTTGATTTTTCATTATGTGTCAATCACATTTCCCTTTTGTTTTCTTCTTTTGTTCTTTTGTCCTCTCTATCATGCTGTTCCGGTTCCCTCGTGTGTGTTGTGTGTGTCTGCGCGCGTGTGCCATTGATAATCCATTTCATCTCCCTGCGTCCCAACAACACTAGACTACGCTGAGCAGCTGCGAATAATGCAGAAGACCAAGGAGAAGCTTGAAATTGCATTAGAAAACCATCAGGATTGTACGTACCTCTCCTCTCGCTCCCCTCCTCCTGCCAGTGAGCTACAGTACTTTTGTCTTATCTGTCTATCAGCTGTATTAACCACATACTGCTCCACCCCCTTTCCCCAAAATGAGTTCTTCCATTTCATGTGCTACTATCAGATGCTTTGTAAATGTTTTCTGTGGTCATGTTGAAAGATCTTTAAACGTCCTTCTTAATTATCCGGGGGCAAAATGGCTGTGGTCAAGCGGTGCTTTGCATGCTTTGATTTACTGAGTGATTTTTTTTTTCATACAGGTGTGTTAAGATTTAAATGTGAGCTGAGTGCTTCATTGATTTCTGATCATAAGCCAGTATGTAAGCATGCAGCGCTTTCTTCTCTTCTGCCACTTCCTTAAAAGAGACAAGTAAAAAAGTTTTGCTTTGAATAAAAGTGCTTAGTTGGCTCTCCTCATCTTGTTAAAAATTCGGACAGCCTGCTTTTATGTCAGTCCAGACGTACCTGACAACACAAATATATTTCTCGAAGCAAGGCGTCTGCTCATAATATAACAAGGATGATGTATTTTTTTTTCTTTTGATTAGGGATCCGGATCAAAGTACATAAGATTATCTTTATTATTATTGTAGTGTACAATGAAATTTGAGTTCTAAGTACAGCTTCAAAATGCAAAAAGAAGAAATGGGAGTGAGACAAAAAAAAAAAAAAAAGTACCGGTACTAAGCAATTTTTTGCCAGCAAAGAACGGAAATAGGCTGTTCTTCAGCTGATCAAAAGTTCACAACTTGTAAAAGCCAAAATCTGTATGGATTCACTGTCAGGTAATTTGTGTATGCTTTTTTCTGTCAGGTATTCACACTGTCACAACACCTTGATGGCAAAGGCAACAAGACTGTTCTCTTTTTGAACGTGCCTGGATCATTGATATGCATCAGAAAGGCCTTGCGTAACAGGCTATTGTTGCTGAGGTTTGATTGAGAAAGATGGTTAAAACTTCTTGAAAGATCCTGAGGGTTATGAAACAAAAAAATCAAGTGGTAGACCCCAAAAATGTCACCGGCGCCGAGCTCTAGAGTCCGATTGGCCGTCAGTTAGGACTCGCTGTACTGTAATCCATTACCCAAATTCAAGGGGAAGTCAAGTCAAACATTTTCTTTACAGTAAAAAGTTTTATGCAGCCTAACATAATTCCTCTGATGCCACATTATGATTATTATTGTGTTTGTGGAATATAAATTCAGCAGCGAAATCCACCCGCTTGCTGTCAATTGAAAATGACATCACAGTTGCTCAGGTGGCAACCAATCACGGCTCAGCTTGCAAATGTGACATGCTACTGACTGGAGATCGCAAAGTTTTATTTTTATATTGGCAATGTCCAGTATATTGTGTGTGTGTGTATACACAAGGGCAAATGAGATAACTCTATTCGTTTGTACAGTGCATACAATCAGATGTCCTTTTATATTTCATTTGCAAAAATAGAGTCATTTTGCCTCAGACAGTTCACATTGCTGTAATCGTTGGTTAGTCCATAATCATTAGTGTGTGAAAGAAACTCATTTTAAGCAGTTTTGGCATTATTGGGATTGATCTACTATCAGTATTGTCTTCTTAAAAACCAAAAGAATTTCCCCAATGTTTCAGTGGCACCACAGCTTTTCTCATGCTGCTTTCACCCCACCAAATGATCTGACTTAATTCGATCCATCACATAATGCACCGGTACCTGCTTGTTTTAGGTGACTGTCACGATTGTCCAAATCCTAACACGTCATGATTGTACAACACATTGCCATGCTATCTTCAGCAATAAAATAGGCCAGGATCAAGTGTGGCAAAAGCATGTATGGTCATTTGTCAGCCTTTGCTTTGGATCGTGTCTAATACTTTCACTTTTCAAAAATGGTAACAATTTTTGCTTTTTGGCAATTGCTGTTTTATATTTACTTCCTGCTTGCAGTCAACTTTGTTTTTTCTTCTTTTAAGTTGTACTCTTTGTTTTACTTTATTTCACCTTTTCTGCCTAGCTTCCATAAAAAAGCTTCAAGAGCAGAATGAGTTTCACCAGGCTAACAGAGCCAAAATGGCAGAGGGAATGACTCTGGCACTGGACAAGAAGGACCAGGTAAATGTTAATTAGACACATGTAT
>NW_017842057.1:1827794-1834959 GCF_001891065.2 Hippocampus comes | reverse complement strand
CACACACACACACACACACACACACACACACACACACACACACACACACACACACACACACACACACACACACACACACACACACACACACACATACGTTTATGCTGCCGTGCTTAGCACTACTGTGGCCAGGATCCACAATTATTGAAGTGGAGAAGGTGGACGGATAAAGGAAGTCATAATTTTACAGTTTCGTCTTTTTTTAGTTCCCTAAATACAAATGCTTATTTTCCATAGTCTAGTCGTTATGAAAGTGAGGTTTACAGATTAAAGGTCACATCATTCATGAACTTTCTGACACTTAGGAATGGACGTCCATGGTCACAGTTAATAGGTTATCGTCAATCAAAATTGACTGGCAGTAGTAAAGCCTGAGTGAGGCCAGTGAAATTGAACCTAGCATTCCAAAATCTCATAGTTTAAGGTTGGGCTGGGGGAAATTAATATCTTTGTGATGTATTAAAATTGCCTTGATGAGCCAAAACACTGAAGTGGGATAAATACACATTTAAAAATAAAAAACATGAAATCAGGACGGGTGTGGATACTTTTTCACGGTACTGTCTATACTTAACCCACAGGAATGGATGAAGAAGTTGACTGTTGTGGAAAATGTAAGCACTGTGTTGTGATCATTATCTATTATTGTTTTTCATTATTTTACTTCACTTCATCATTTCCAAGATTTGAAAACCTACATGTGTACGTTTAGGAGAAGACCGCCTTATCAGCAAGACTTGATGAAATGATGGAGCAAAGTTTGACACTCTTCCAGAAGAGGGATGATATGGATGAACTGGATGGCTTCCAGCAACAGGAACTTGCTAAAGTCAAACACATGGTATGTTGTGAGGACTCCACACTACCTTTTGCACTGGTATCACTGAAAAAAACTGAAAAAAGTTGGTCGCACCTGCATAGATTTGGTCGGACGCTTTTTTTCCAGTGGTACAGTATGACCATATTTCCTGATGTCCAGTCGTCTCAATTGGCAATACTGTACGTTGTGTCACTTGTGTCATAAGATGTCAAGATGGACAGTGTCACAAGATACAAATTTTGTGAAACATTTTTCTGGAACATGAGCTGCCTTCAAAAGTAGCGGCTTAAAAAAACAGGTCAGTTATTTTTTGTAACTTTAAAAGAATACATTTAAAAATTATTGTGCTTTTATGTGACCATGATTTTGTCCACTGCAATTGGCTGGCAAGGGGTTCAGGGTGTCGCCCGCCTACTGCCCGAAGACAGCGGGGATAGGCTCCAGCATTCCCCGCGACCCTTGTGAGGATAAGCGTTTCGGAAAATGGATGGATGAATGATTTTGTTCAACGTAGACGGTCCAGCTCTTATAGTGAGGCCTTCTACCCTCATCCCCTTGTGAAAAGCAAAGCTTCACAGCCCTGCCCAGCGTCATTATCAATCACGTCTGACCCCATCAACACTGCTTTGGCTTAGGTCCTCCAAAGCAGCGTTTCCCAACCAGGAAGGGAATATATGAAAGAAGTGTATTTCTATAACTTGGCAATATGGCGGGCAGGTTATGATGACAATTTTAATAAATATATTTGTTGAATTTATTTTCTGTTCTATTTTTGTAATTATAAGCACCGACTTTATGGGTATCGCCTGAAACATAACATTGCTAATCTTTGATTTCCTTATGTGTCTACCAGTTGCTGAGAAAGGAAGAACAACTTGGCCAGCGTGAGCGGGACCTCCAGCAGCAGGAGGCTAAACTTCATTCAGCGAAGCAAAGGCTTTCCGAAACTCAGGGGAAACTTCAGGCTGTCCAAAAGCAACATGAGGAGAGCGCCAGGATCACAGCTGAACTGGAAATAGAACGGTAAATAAACGATTTTTTATTTTAACAAGTACTTTGTCACATAAGGAGCGGAATTTGGACCCAGAAGCAAACATGACACTAAAGTTGTCAAGTAAAAGTCTTTATCCATGAAAATACAAAGTAGTAGTAGTAGTTCCTTAAAGCTTGACAATGTGTCACTGAGTAATCCGAGTTTATTTAATGTGAGACATCAAGCCTATATGGCAGAATAAAGGACCAATGCAACTACGTACATAGCAACTGCACAGCAATTGATACATCAAGGAACAGTCAGTCAAAACACACTTGTTTGTTTTGAGTGATTAATTCCTCATAGGGAGGGAGGAATGTAGTAGTAAACCCACTTAGTTAATGTAGGTCTGGATTGGAGTCTTAGTGTGTTTGTCTCTATTATAATTAGCTGGTGACCAATCCAGGGTGTAATATGTAATATGAGCTAAACCGGGGTTTTACAAACCTTTTTGAAACTGAGGGCTACTTCTTGGATATTAATTAGCCCACTTACGAGAAAATAAATTTGCTCAAATTAATTCATCCATTCATTTTCCGATCCGCTTCATCCTCACAAGGATCGCGGGGGGTACTGAAGCCTACCCCAGCTGTCTTCGGGCAGTAGGCTGCATTTGCGCAAATTATCTTTAATAATATGATTAAATGTTATGATTAATAATTCTTGATACTTTTATGTGAAGGCATTTATCACATTTCTCACAGTAATTAGAAAACAGATAAATATCAATATGCAACACTTCATTTCTATAAATCTCTGGCAGTGTTTATGCTTTCAGATGATCACTTTTACCACATTCCTAGAAAATCACAATGTCCTATCACTGGTGATCTATTTTTTAGAACAGACCTGTCGGCTACCAATGTGGTGTCAACCTTGATGACCCTTGAGCTAAGGCTGTCTTCAAATATAGAACTGGAGCCTAATTAAATAATTTTGACCAAAATCAGAATCCCAATTTCAAAAATATTCACATGGAAAAGTTGTTTGTGAAGTCACTACACCATCGTGTATATGCAACAAAAATCATAGACCACATCGCCTTTGCTCACGAGGGTCACGGGCGTGCTAGAACCTATCCCCAACAGGCAGTGACACCCTGAACTGGTTGCCAGCCTATCGCAGGGCACACAGAGACAAACAACCATTTACACTCACAGTCACACCCAGGGATGATTCAGATTGTTTATTGTTACACTCCGAGTATGTCGTGAAAAAAATGGATGTGTGCAGAGAGCAACTGCTGCTGCTGAGAGAAGAGGCAGATAAGAAAATTGGTGATTTGGACGGACAAAACCAAAAGCTGCAGTTGATAATCCAACAGGTCTCAGCAGACTTGCAGAAGGTCAGTCTGATTGCCTGAAGTCTTTTGAGGTTTTCACTCTTATTTATTGTGGAATAGCCCACGCCAACACAACAATGTGGTTTTCTTTCAGTCACAGAGTATGGTGTCCTTTTCAGAGCGCTCCCTCCAGGATCTTCAGACTGAACATAATGCTCTGAAGTTGAAACAACAAAAGGTCAAAGAACAAATTTGCTTGTCAAAACATCTACAGCTCATGACTGAAGTCATTGACATATCATTTAGTTCATGATGCAACCACTTTTAATTGTATCGGCTGAATGTAAGAATTCATCTACTGTATTGTACGCTTGAAGATGATTTCTTGAATTCATTAGGCTGCTGTTACAGAGGAGGACAAGGAGCGCATGTTGGGGGACCTTCAGAAGAAAGTGAACTCCTTAGAGAGGCAATTGCAAGGAAATCTAAGCCAGGACGACCATCTACTTGAGCTTCTCCAGGAGGTGAATTAAAGAAGCCAACTTAATTTCCCTCACAGCATTAATGAAATCAATTCATCTGTCTGAAGAATCGCATTGATTATTTGTCATTTTTCTTCTGCAGAGGTCCAATCTTGAACAAAGACTGGAAGAAACCAGAACAGAACTACTGGAGTTTCGGACCAAGCATGCTGATACAGTTAACTCCTTGGAGGCACAGGTGCTCATGAAACTATGATCCATGATCCATGGTTCGTGTGTGTGTGTGTGTGTGTGTGTGTGTGTGTGTGTGCGTGTGTGTGTGTGTGTGTGTGTGTGTGTGTGTGTGTGTGTGTGTGCGCGCGCGCGCACGTGTGCGTGTGTGTGCGCATGAAAGGCAGCAGTATGTACCACAAAATCATGTACACTTCAACTAATGAATAATGAAAGGAAACACATCTTTTTTGCGTTTCACCATAAAATAGTCAGAACTCTGCTATGGCATAGGAGGTGGATGAACCAATTGTGGCTTTGCAATCGTCAAGGTTGCCCATCCCTATTCGAGCACAAGCTCTTCTGCAGCTCAATGTTTTTGTCTGTTTGATCTCAGGTATCCAAAATGACGTCCTGTATTACAGAGCTGCAGACACTTCTCCGACATAAAGATGAATCCTCAAGGTCCTATCGAGAGAGAACAGACACACAAGTGAGCAAAGACATGCACAAAAAAAAAATACCCAATACTGTATACTTTAGGCCAGGGGTGTCCAAAGTCGGTCCCTCAAGGGCCGCTGTCCTGCCTGTTTTCCAGCTCTCCCAAGAGTGACACACCTGATTCAAATAATCAGGAAGGTTCTATTCTAATGCTGCTTCAGAGCTGGCTGATGAGCTGATCATCTGAATCAGGTGTGTTGCAGCCGGGAGAGCTGGAAAACAGGCAGGACAGTGGCCCTCCAGGCCCAGAGCTGGACATGCCTGACTTTAGGCTTTTCACTTTAGTTGAATTGTGAGCCATCAACATACAGCTTCCATCTGTAATTGCTGTTTAATCATACATATATAGGTTCTGAAAAGTTTTTCAGTGATAAAATCCAGGTGAAATCTGAGATTTAAAGTGCAAAAGCTACTCATGAGTCATTATCTTAGTTATAAAAATGAAGTCAATAACACTTCCAGCTCAGCCAGAACTACACGAAATATACATTTGATTAAATGTGGTGTTTGAGAGTATTATTGTGCTGCTTTCTTTTTCAGATAGCAACCTTGGAGCAGCAAATCCAGGGATATTGCGATCAACTTAGGAGTACACAGCAGCAGATTGACGTGAAAGAGCAGCAGACAGAAAAAATGGTTAGTTCTCATTCTAAAAAGTCAAGAATGTCATTCTGAGTTTAGTTTTGTGAACCTGTGAAATAATGTGTGTACGTGTGTGTGGTGTGTGTGCGTGTGTGTGTGTGTGTGTGTGTGTGCGCGCGCGCGCGCGTGTGTAAATGACAAAGAGAGTTCTACTTGTAAAATAAGAATTTGAGAAGAAGGCAAGTAGTCTTGTTTCTTTGGTTTGTTTTTTGATCATAACTGTGACGCAGGACTAATCCATGAGATCTTCATCTCTTCAGTTTTAGTCATTTTACAAAAACAGTTTACAAACCCAATTCCAATGACTTTGAGATGTGTTAAGCATAACCAAAAATAAAATCATGGAACGTAGCTAATTAAGCCTCTAAATTCTTTGCAAGTGTAGGTTGAGTAACATTTTTCTTAAACTGTTTGACGACCGTAAATTCCGGGCTACAGATCGCACCTGATGAAGAACCGCATGCTCAGATTTATGAAGAAAAATCAATTTTGTAATTATATGCGCCGCACCGTACTATAAACCGCTGGCCAATGAGTAGGCGGGGGTTTGCTTCTGCGTCGCTGCCGCCTGAAGTGCCTCCGGGTGAGGCCGCGGATGCGGTCCCCCGCTGAACCCCCGCAGAAAAAAAACGCAAAATTTCTTAAGGTTAAAATAATCTCCATATTTTTATGAGCATGATAAATGCATTTGCACAACGAAATTACGCTGAAATGCACAATAAGAGGCCAGACAAAGAGAGATCTTGATGCGCATTTGCGTAATTACGAGGAGAAATACTGCAGCCCACTAGGCTTTAAATTAGAGCTAAGATCGGTCCTAAAAAATCGAGCCCGGCCCGAGGGTATTTAAGCCCGACCCGAGCCCGATCACTTAACTTGATTTGCAGGCCCAAGCCCGAAGCAAACCCGACATTTCATATTTTATTTGTGAGGACTCGGGAGGAGGAGGGGTGATTTCTGATAACAAAGCCTGTCTTTTGGAACGAAATCTAAGTTAAACAAGACTGTATAAACATTTACATCTTTTATATTTCTGTTTATGAAGAGGTTACATTAACCGACCATTTTCCATCATTGACGGATTTTTTTGAGAGTGGACGGGGAAATTTTAAGGCCGTCCGTCATTTTGACGGGTTGAAAATTGGACCGTAAACCACCGCAGCAGTACGTCCTTAAGAATCTAGCGCCGCACTTAAAGAGTGAGTAGCAGAGAGACAGAAGGGATGTTCACACGGCAACATTTGGTCCGACACAGCATCGGCGCTGCGCCAGCTGAGCGTTCACACGTGCAAATTTGCTCCGGCGTAGCGCCGCTAAACAGCTTACACCGGACCAAATTTGATCCACCTCAGTCAGGGAGGTGGTTTAAAAATTTGCTCCAGAGCAAATGCTCGTTTGCGGCGCAGCACCGATGTAAATTTGCACGTGTGAACGCTATAATTTGCTCCGGAGCAAATGCTCGTTTGCGAGGGGGGAGTAGCCTCGCTACGCATGAGAAGAGTTGATTACGTATGGCGAGAATGCATTGCTTTCGTGCTCTGTCGGACTTCCGTCATGTGTTTGTTTAATAACGACACAAGACAAGGCTAGTAACAGTAGCACAGCACCTCTTGGGTTATACCATCTCAACTAGAACAGGAGGGGGGATAGTCTCCAAACGTCATCTTTCCTTTTGTAGGAGACTGTACTGTCTCGGAGTTGTTTGTGTAGTTTGTTCCTTTGTTGTGTGTTCACAACCCCCCCCGTGCCCCATAGAATTTATTTCGTGATTTCCTCTCTTGATTTTTCTGTTTGCCGCATTACATTTTTGCTTTTTTGAGTGTCATTGAAGTCATTGTTGATTTGCAGGTGTTCGGGGGGGGGGGGGGGGGGGTCACTCTCGAGCAGAAGGCACGGAGACCGAGAAGGACATGCCTGTACGGGAGTTGCTTGAGTTGTGTATACGTTTAAAAAAGAACCAACACGACAGCTCATTTGTTTTCTGTCGTTTTGCTCCGCTGCAGAAACTGCCGTGTGAACGCAAGTGGAGCTGCACCGACGCTGCGTCGGTGCTGCCACGCTCAGCGGCGTTGTACGTGTGAACGCTCCACAAAATTTGCTCCGGTGTAAACTATATCGCAACAAAATACATCGGTGCAGCGCCGGATCAAATGTGTGCCGTGTGAACACCCCTAAAGACGAATAATGACGGGTGT
>NW_017842057.1:1817827-1827520 GCF_001891065.2 Hippocampus comes | reverse complement strand
GCTGCTGACACAACGTCATGCGTGCTCTAATAGACAGGCTTTTCCGTTTCATGAATCTATAACACCACAACGGCCCATCTTTAAAACCTTTAAAAGCTTTGGTTGTCTTTTTACACTGGCTCAGTTCTTCTTGCCGGAGCCTCCACCTTCGCACCATCGACTCGTCTATGCCAAGATTACGGGCAGCAGCTCGATTTCCTTCTTTAACTGCCAGAGTGATCGCTTTTTGTTTAAAAGCTGCATCATATGCTTTTCGTCTGGTATTCTCCATGTTGATCAGGGTTAGAAGAAAGACTGAAATAAGGAAGTTGTGAATACCGGTAATCATACAATTTCATTGGACCCCTGTGTACTACTCATTCATTTTATTGGTCGACTGTTGCCGGGTAACACATCCCCCCCGCTATGGTAAAAAGAGCGGAAGTTGTGATTAGTCATACAATCTCATTGGACCTCAGTGAAAGACTCATTCATTTTATTGGTCCATGTTTTTCCCGCGATGGAAAAAAAATAAAATAAAAAAGCCACTTCAGATTACACGCCGCAGTGTTGAAAGTGTGGAAAAAAGTAGCGGCTTGTAATCCGGAATTTACGGTATTTTCTTCTGCAATTGTTCACATAGAAGTGAACCTCACCGCTTATTTGCTTGTGAATGACTGAGCAATTCAGGGAAGCTACTTTTACAGTATACCCAATCATGGCACCCAACTGTTTCTAGTTATCTTGTTCACCTGTGGGATGTTCCAAACAGGTGTTTGATGAGCATTTCTCAATTTTCTCAGTCTTTTTTGCCACCTGTCCCAGTTTTTTTGGAACGGGTTGCAGCCATAGAATTCTAAGTTCATGATTATTTGCTAAAATCAAAAAATGTTTGAGTTTGAACATGAATCACAATCAGATTTATTGACCAAGTATCCTCAATCCAGAGGGACATTAACAAAATAGATGGCAACAAATTGAAAAGTCGCTGGTTAGAGCCCGAATATCTTAGATGTGAAAGGAAAACAATAGGGAAGAGGAGGAAAAAAACCCGACAGACTCTAATTCTCCTTGAATGGGAGAATGGTTTGAGCTTGAGAAAAAAACCTCAGTACACGCATTATACATTTAAAAGACGTACAACAAAAGATTTTACATGTAATGGAAGGGGGGAGGGAGGAACACATCACAATCAAACCAGCGAGCAGCTCAGACTATTCAAGCGCTCTGTCAGTCAAGTTACATCACGAGGGCGGAGCGAATAGGAATCCTACGAAGGCAGTTTCATTCAAGGGAGGTGTGTAGTGCGTTATTGTCGTGGTTGTGTATACGTGTCAAGCATCCGCAGCTGCATCGCCAAGCTTATCGTCTCCGTGGAGACGTCCTTGGAATATCAGTCTCGGGGTCGAGAAGGAGGGGTAAGGGACTGATAGGAATATCAGCGTTCGAGCGTATGTTTCATCCAGGGGAAGGTCCAGATAAGTTGTTTTGGGAACAGGCCATCAACAATTTCAGACAGCCTTAAGTCTTTTAGCCTCTGAGTCTGGCATCAATTAGCCAAATCTTCGATAAATGTTTCAAGGCCGGACACAAATCACTCCTCTTTCTTTTCGACTACAAAACCTCATCCAACTTGCAATTGAATTCAGTCAACACATGAGTCTGAGTGTTGATCCCCCACCCCGCACCATCCTAGAAAGTCAGGCAGCTTGTTCCCATCAGGTGAAATTTGCAATTGATCAAGAAACTGCCAACTCAAAATAGCAGGATACCTGTTATCAGAAGATCAATAATGTAGATGTCTTCCACATCCATTATTTGTTTTTCGGTAGAAAAATAAGCAGAAGACAAAGCGACAGCACATAACCGAAGTCAGCAAGCAAACAGCGAAGGAGGTTTGGTCAGGAGCAGAGCAAAAAGTGTCCGCCTTTGTCCAGAGCCAAGCAGAAAAAAATAATACATAGAAAATAAAAAATATATTGTCTTTGTAGTGTATTCAATTAAATATAGGTTGAACATGATTTGCCAATTATTGTGTTCTGTTTTTATTTATGTTTAACACAGCGTCCCAACTTCACTGGAATAGGCTTTTGAATAAATCAAGTGATGCATTTTGTGTTTCAGCAAGGAGAGTGGAGTGCAGAGAAGGCCTTTTTGGATCAGCAGTTGTCTTTGTTGCAGCAGCAGAGTCTAGAGAAGAAATGCAGACTAGAGGAGACTATCACTGCTTTACAAACAGATAAACGTACAATGCAAGACATGATGGTAGGCTCTTGAAAATTCTCAAAAGTGTTGGGTTGTCAATATGCTCTTTCCACATAATCTCTTGCATTGCTGAAATATGTCTGTTCGTCTTTTTCGGTTTGGAAAATGTAAACCCAAAAGAGACGCTTTAAGTTATCCCCAACCTTGTTTCTGTCACGAAATCAGTTTATACAAGTACATGGTTTTCACGGACCAGTAACCATTCACTGAATGGAGTTGTTGGTGTGTGTGTGTGGGGTGAGGGGGGGGGGGGTCAATGTCTGTTCTTGTTGATTTTACCACAATTTTCTTTGCATTGTTTTTTAAATTTCCAGTTTTGTAGTGTACGTACTAAAAAGGGAACAAAACCTAACTTCATTATATTCCATTTTAGTTCTTGAGATACAGTTTCTTTTTAATCCAATAATTATCAATGACTTCATAATCAAAATAGCTGAATATTTGTATTTCCTGTTCAAATACGTGGACAAGAAGTAAAGAGAGGCATTTAACATACATCCTCCATTGACCACACAGAAATTAATTGCCGAATCAGGCAGTAAGTAGTACAGGCATGCACTGACACAGGAGATGTTGCTATTTGTCTTTCAATAAACTTGTTAGATCACACATGTACTGTGCATTCTAACGTTCAACAATCTGTCAAATCTAAAGTATTGAATGAATGCGTGTGACATATACCTGTATAGTCTTTCTGATGGACCGGAAAACCAACTGTTGTTGTGACGGCAAGAGAGTACATTGCCGTTGCCAGCCTGTGGCAATGATGTGCTCCATTGGCACAATGCATTAAAGAAACCCAGACTTACATAAACTAGAGCCAGCCTCTGCTGTTTTAAGGACATGCAGAATTAGCCGCCATCTTGAACCAGGAGTCCATGGCCATCTCCATTCACTTGTAAAGAGGTAACTGTGTTTGGCTCCAATAAAGTCATCATAACTTGTTGAATTCTTTTCCGATTGTGACAGTGGGTGGATTGTTACAAACACCAGATATACAGTTATAACACTGTATACCATAAACCTAGGTAAATTTATAATTGGGGCTTTCATAACTTATTTAACAAAAGGGAAGACCAAATACTTTATTTTAGTTTTAAAAAAAGAGAGATCTACAAAAACAATACCGAAAACAACAACCCCACAACAATGAAGTTAACCTTATATTAAGTAGTCATTTATTTTTCTTTCGATCACATTATTGAACCATGCTGAATGGATTGGAACATAATTAAAAGCTTTGAAAACAAATATTCAAAACTTCTATTTTTGTCAGGTTCGTGAGGTCGACGCACCAACCACTGGACCACCGGGCTGCCCTGACATTGGAAAATGAAGCGTATAAATAATTATATTCCAACCCCAATCTAAGTAGTTTTCGCCAGGTAGTCCAAGTGCTCCAAATACAACCTCTTGATGGTTAACAAGGTTACCAAAAAGAAAAGTGGTTGTGTATAGGTGGGGTCAACTGGGAAAATCAGATTTTTTTTTTTTTCCAAATGGTACATAGTGAACCTGACTAGGTAGATGCATTGTTTATGTATCCATTTTAATAAGATGTATGGTGATTGAACATATTTTTCACATGCATTACGGGCCAATCTAGGTGGGCAAAGTGTGTACAGTATAAAAAAAAGCCAATGTGAAGCAAACAGTATCTCTTCATGCTTTTATGGAGAAAACTGAAAAGATAGCTTTATTCACCTGTGGATTGAAAATAGAATTTAAGGAATTGGCTTTGCAATCAAAAATCATATAAGCAATCAAAAAAATCATATAAGCATGTATGCTAATACTGTATCTTAATTTTTATATTGCATTCTGTACTGTGTAGTTCTTTTTTTTAATTTATTTTGTGCATGCAAACACTTCGCTTTTCAACTTTCTTCCCTCCAAATTTTGCTGCTGTAAATTGCGAAGATCTCCATTTGTGAGCCAAATAGAGGTTTTCTTATCTCATCTTATCTTAAAAATATCTGTATTGCATCAGTAGGCGGGTACATAGTATGTACTCCTTGTTTATTGCGGAAGATTTGTTGTTGTACAGAACATAAATCACAGTTTTATTTGGGATTGGGATTAGTCATTTTTTGACCAGCCACAATAGTATCTGATTGAATTGGGACAAGAGGGATTTATGAGATTACAAAAGCTTCTTACGTCCATCTGCTTTGCAAGGTTTTGTTCTGATGCCAGGGATGAACTCTCTTTATGTATCATATGGAAACCATGACAAGCAATAATCGAAATCCTTCCCATTCCTTTTCTTGCTCTAGGCTGACCTAGAGAGGCAACGAGATCAGGCAAATGTCACACTGAAGCAGCAGATGGAAGAGTTGGAACTATACAAGGTCAAAGCTACTACTGCTTGCAACTCCTATTTCAAGTGGTTATTTATTAATTTTTAAAAATGAACTCTCATTGAAGATGAAAAAGAAAAACCTCACACTCCATTGCAGGTGGAATTGGACGGCAGGCAGAAGGTTAGCACAGAAATTGCCAAAGCTCTTGAAGAAAGTAGGCGACAGAGAGAGGAACTACAAACACAGGTCTGTGTGCACATACCTACCTGTCAACCTTTCGGAGCGCCAACCCATATAAACTACCAAAAACATCCTTATAAAGAGCAAAAAATCCTTATAACATACCAAAGCATTTTATGTGTCAAAATAACGGCAGAAAAAACCCCACGAAATTTTTAATGATATTTATTGTAGATCTCCATAATACAATGGCAGGTGAATGTCTAATCATCATTCTACTTAGTGGCATTACTGTGTTCAGAGTTGTATTCCTGCGTTACTTTTTTCGGGCATTCCTTTGGTGCAAGTTAGACTTCAAATGTTCTTTTACATCATGAATTCCAGATGCAAGAACTTTTACTTCACGTTTGCAAATTGTGCAATGAGCATATTCTTCAGTCTTACCAGGCACTATTGCGCCATTAAACTGTGATATCCATTCTTGAAGAAACCTTCCACTGTGCTTCGTTGTACTTCTCTTTCTTGTTGGTTCCATTGTGCAATATGAATGATAAATGTGTTTCCTTGTAGATTAGAACTTGCTTGTACACTACCGAAGTATGGAATGAATACTCTGCTGTTTTCAACTAGGAACTACGTGATTTACTGGAACGTTACCGGAAATGAAAGCATTCGAGTAGACGAGCACCATTCTGGGCAAAAGCAAACGGAACTACCTGTTAGGGGGGGAAAAAAAAAAAAAGCGGAAATTTTCAGAATCCGTATGATTTGTGCGATATGGCCATATACATAAGATTCACCGCAAAATCCGTATAAAATATGGCTAAACCGTATGAGTTGACAGGTATGGTGTGCATCATGCATCATTTTCCCCTGATCCGATTCACGTGTGTACTGTGTGTGTGTTACATGAAATGTAGACTGTTATTATATGCTTGACTTCAGGTTGAAGTGTCGACCACGTTGCTTGAGAGATCGCAACAGGAATTGTCAACTGCCAGTGAGAAGCTAACGTTGAGAGAAAAAGACATCCAAAGGCTATGCGAAGGTACAGACACACACTTTCAGTCCATTCAAGGAAGACCATCACATTGCCATGTTTAATTACTTTCATTATATTTCCAAAGAAGGGGTTAAGGTAATTGGCAATGGACCTTAATTAGTAGGCATTCATGATCATTATCGACCCAATAATTATCATGCCGATAGTAGGATTAATGATGTCACATAAAATAGATCTGATAACCTAAAAAAAAAAAAAAAAAACAGATTGAAAAAACTAAATCCAAGATTGAAGATGAAATTCTAATGGTGCGCTCCTTTCTCTTGAATTGGCCTTTCTAAACTCTCCTCCTCTGAGCTCGCTCACCGTCACTCGTCACACATATGGCATCGGTCATGTGGGACTTCTGGGTGACCAAATCAAATGCTCCTTTGGACTGAATATGCCCTGCGGTAAATGTGCATTGAACTCGCATTAAACAAACATGGCATTGATCGTGTGGGATTTCTTCCCTGTTTAAGAGGAAGAGATTTAATGCACTTGGATGCACAGTCATAGGTTGGTGTTTTATCGGTACTCCTTTGAATGCACACGCCATTTGACATTCATTGACAGTAACATTTTATCATATACTGAACTCTGGCTAAAGTTTACATTTGATAAGCCATTCAAAACAAAGTCATTTCTTAAAATGAAATAAATGGGGCATTCTAAAAACACCTCTGTTTTTGATATTTGTTATAATAGTGATGTCCTATTTTTAGTAGGACAAATCTTTGAATGTTTCTTTTCTCCAGGTGTGCATAAATTACAGTTAACTCTAAATTTGAAATATGAGTACGTTATCAGTTATTGGTAATGGTACCGTTTTCGGCTTGAAAAAATGTATTGTGCATCACTTTTCATGAGTTAAATGCTGATCCAGTTTAAACTCATTTTGCTCATTCAAAGTGGAGCACCTTCCTATGCTCTCTCAGATGATGATGATGGGGATCTTACATTAAGTGAGCATTGCAGCTTTTTAAGGTCATTATCATCCCAGTAAACGCTAGCATGCTGTTGTTCTGCCCATTTCTTCCTATTTTTTACTGAATGTACTTCCAATGGCTGGTTACGCCAATTGATTTTTTTTTTTCAGCTTACAATCTTCACCTGTGCTATGATACATTTTGTCTCTCAAGGAAATAAACTGTTTAAAAACATGTTACAGAAGTGCAGAGTCGGCAGGCATCACTGGTCCAGCTGCGGGATGAATTTGAGCACCTGCGGGTACAGCGGGAGCAGATTGAGCAAGACAAAGACTCCCAGCTAGCTCACCTGAGAGAAGAGCTTCTCAGCCAGACCCAACAGCAAGACACTTGTCAAGCTCGGGTTAGTACATATCCATTAATTTCATTGTATTTAAATCACATTTGTGCATACCTTAAAACTGCCTGAGACCCGCAACTCCCAACAAGTAAAAATTAGATACTTAGGTGCTTACAGTTTCCCGGATGCACTTTGTGTGTGTGTGTGTGTGTGTGTGTGTGTGTGTGTGTGTGCGCGCGTGCGTGTGCGTGTGTGCATGTGCGCACGTTTACAGATCGCATATTTAGAAGTGGAGGTGGAGACCCTGACAGAGCAGCTTCACAGTCCTGCAGTGTGCGATGGGAACCACAATGGCAGCGTAACAGTGGATGATCTAGATCACATTCAGAAGGTGAACAAAGAGCTCGAGCAGCAGCTCAGTGACAAGAACAAGGTAGGATATTTTTCTTCTCCGTGTGTCATTGCTGCTTGTTATTAAAGTTTCAAAAGGGGTCACATGCTCAGGGCTGGGCGATAATTCAATATCAGCGTATATCATGATAGACACGTGATCAATATCAATTGAAATTGCAACCAATACAGTCCCGATTTACTAAAACATGGGAATCAAGCCCCAACCTGTCATTCTGCCCGCTGTTGGCAGAGGCTGCATCATGACATTAGATTTCAGCAAAGAAATGTGTGCAGGGCATTCGTACACTGAATGAAAGTGTGTCTTAAACTTAACTTTGTTCAAAAAAAGTACAACTCTCACACTGTTTATACTAACCCGATCAAACACCTTCGGATGGATACATGAGGTTGAAGTAAAGGGCTTCCCCGATCCGACCCTCTCAGCGTTGCACTTCACAGCCAAGTGAAAAATGTCCTGTCACATAATGAGCCAGCTAAAAACATAAAATAGTCATAAATGTGATGGTCATACACTCTTAAAATATTATTAGTTCGCTAAGCTTAACATGTCTGAACAGCGAATGAAGGGTAATGAAACTGCATGAGCATTATTGCTTAGGGGGCAACGTTTTACACAAACATTTATGGTGCACTGCTGGAGGAGCATGAATATTAACGTTGCACATCCATTACAATGTACTCAACGACAGTGTACATTGTAATGGATGAAAATTTATTTTACCCCCCCAGAGAATGTGAAAGGTATTTTCTTGAGAGTTGTTTTATTTGATGTTTATCCTGAATCAATTTAATCATTTTTATTTTTGTCTTTAATCGGCATAGTTGTTGTTCTTTAAATAGGATAAAACAGATCAATCATTATCGATAGACTGATACACAAGACATGCTCAATATGAAAGGGTGGGCCAATAAAATGTTTCCACTTTTTTTTTTTTATCTTACACAATTTTTTTCAATGAAAACTTATTTAAAAGGGTTATTTGCAGATTTGTATCAGAAGCATTAAATTAACATTTGATACCAAAGGTTTCCCAATTTGTCTGTTGTTTTCGACACAATTCAATAATTGATGTTCAATCTACGCTCATCTTCTGTGGATTACGGCTGCAACATGCAAAATAACATGCTGATATGTTTTTTTTTTTTAATAATTGAAACCAACATGTTAAGAAAACTTGTGGTTGTCTTTCAGACTATCAAACAACTGCAGCAGCGAATGGCAGAACTAAAAAGAACGTTGCAAAAAGAACTGGTAAGATTAACTAGACAGTCTTTATGCTTTTTTTTTTTTTTTTTTTTTTCCCAGACTGATACCAGCGGGAGTGCTGATCCCTCAGTAGACACCGATACCAAGTACCGAAACCATTACTGGTAGTACTAATGATGCATAAAATTTCCCCCCAAAAATGACAAAGAAAGTCCCGATTTGATTTTCATGATTTTTGTATTCAGTGTTTTAACTCCCTGTAAGACTCTTCTGTCATTATATAAATAGGCTTGATTTGAACTGTATATCCCAATATAGCATTTTTCCTTAAAATTGAACAAAATTAAGAATTTTCTATTCTTCTAATTTGTAGCTCCTGATTGTAAAACGGCCACAAGAGGGCAGTCGATACTAGTACAGATACCCGTAGCCTGTACGAGTATCGACGGTCAGGAAGTAGAAATGAGAAGGATAGAAAATTGCTCATACTTTTATGCAATTTTAAGGGAAAATGCCATGCTCTTGTTAACACATCTGTCGTACTTTTTGGGGGTAGTTTTTATTTAGTGGTATTGGTACTACTCAAGAGTTCAATACTTGCTCTGGTATCGAACATCCCGAACTTTTTTTTTTGTACTTTATTCCAAGTACAGTTTTAGAGATTGTCTCAAGTTTAAAAAACAAACAAACATTAGTTTCCGTTATTGAATATGAAACAAATCTGTGTATGTTTGTTGAAAAAAACATATATTTGTTGTCTTCTTTGTTATCATTTGTGGATCTTTGTTGACAATTTGTTTGAGGTTGTGTGCATTATTGCCGTCGTTCTTCCTTAGTGGGCCGCAATCTCTTTTGATTCGGCCGATAAGAGACCAATCAATTGTGAACTCGGCCTCAGCTTTCAAGTCTTGCCTTTCAGGAGCCACGAGGCGAGCATGAAGAAGTTTGCGGGCTGCCCGGCGCCGTGCGGCGGCGGCGGCGTTCCCGGCGAGCCCGTCTACCTCCTGGACGTGGCGCTGCACCCGGCCGGCGAC
>NW_017842057.1:1782821-1817696 GCF_001891065.2 Hippocampus comes | reverse complement strand
TTGAGTGTGTGTGTGTGTGTGTGTGTGTGTGTGTGTGTGTGTGTGTGTGTGTGTGTGTGTGTGTGTGTGTGTGTGTGCGCGCGCGCGCGCGTGCGTGCGTGCGTGCGTGTGTGCATGTGCGCACGTTTACAGATCGCATATTTAGAAGTGGAGGTGGAGACCCTGACAGAGCAGCTTCACAGTCCTGCAGTGTGCGATGGGAACCACAATGGCAGCGTAACAGTGGATGATCTAGATCACATTCAGAAGGTGAACAAAGAGCTCGAGCAGCAGCTCAGTGACAAGAACAAGGCGTGCGTGTGTGCATGTGCGCACGTTTACAGATCGCATATTTAGAAGTGGAGGTGGAGACCCTGACAGAGCAGCTTCACAGTCCTGCAGTGTGCGATGGGAACCACAATGGCAGCGTAACAGTGGATGATCTAGATCACATTCAGAAGGTGAACAAAGAGCTCGAGCAGCAGCTCAGTGACAAGAACAAGGTAGGATATTTTTCTTCTCCGTGTGTCATTGCTGCTTGTTATTAAAGTTTCAAAAGGGGTCACATGCTCAGGGCTGGGCGATAATTCAATATCAGCGTATATCATGATAGACACGTGATCAATATCAATTGAAATTGCAACCAATACAGTCCCGATTTACTAAAACATGGGAATCAAGCCCCAACCTGTCATTCTGCCCGCTGTTGGCAGAGGCTGCATCATGACATTAGATTTCAGCAAAGAAATGTGTGCAGGGCATTCGTACACTGAATGAAAGTGTGTCTTAAACTTAACTTTGTTCAAAAAAAGTACAACTCTCACACTGTTTATACTAACCCGATCAAACACCTTCGGATGGATACATGAGGTTGAAGTAAAGGGCTTCCCCGATCCGACCCTCTCAGCGTTGCACTTCACAGCCAAGTGAAAAATGTCCTGTCACATAATTAGCCAGCTAAAAACATAAAATAGTCATAAATGTGATGGTCATACACTCTTAAAATATTATTAGTTCGCTAAGCTTAACATGTCTGAACAGCGAATGAAGGGTAATGAAACTGCATGAGCATTATTGCTTAGGGGGCAACGTTTTACACAAACATTTATGGTGCACTGCTGGAGGAGCATGAATATTAACGTTGCACATCCATTACAATGTACTCAACGACAGTGTACATTGTAATGGATGAAAATTTATTTTACCCCCCCAGAGAATGTGAAAGGTATTTTCTTGAGAGTTGTTTTATTTGATGTTTATCCTGAATCAATTTAATCATTTTTATTTTTGTCTTTAATCGGCATAGTTGTTGTTCTTTAAATAGGATAAAACAGATCAATCATTATCGATAGACTGATACACAAGACATGCTCAATATGAAAGGGTGGGCCAATAAAATGTTTCCACTTTTTTTTTTTATCTTACACAATTTTTTTCAATGAAAACTTATTTAAAAGGGTTATTTGCAGATTTGTATCAGAAGCATTAAATTAACATTTGATACCAAAGGTTTCCCAATTTGTCTGTTGTTTTCGACACAATTCAATAATTGATGTTCAATCTACGCTCATCTTCTGTGGATTACGGCTGCAACATGCAAAATAACATGCTGATATGTTTTTTTTTTTAATAATTGAAACCAACATGTTAAGAAAACTTGTGGTTGTCTTTCAGACTATCAAACAACTGCAGCAGCGAATGGCAGAACTAAAAAGAACGTTGCAAAAAGAACTGGTAAGATTAACTAGACAGTCTTTATGCTTTTTTTTTTTTTTTTTTTTTTCCCAGACTGAATCCCTCATCAAGTGTCCAGTGCTTGACTATATGCTACATTTACTTTGGAAAATTCACTTCAGCTTAGAAACCTTTTGTTTGAAATCGTCTGATTTCATATAATAAGTTTGGAAAGGTTGACTGACGGATGATCATTTTTTCGCCCAGGTACATTCTGTCCTTTTACCGTAATTTCTCGAGAATAACACGCTTGAATATTATACGGCCCACTCAATATTGCCCTTCAAATGCAAATTTCCTTTCCATTCATGTATTACTCTGTGCTATCCTCCAATATGTTGGTATCTGTACTCAAAAATTGAAATATGATCGCATTGTAATTTGATCGATTGGGATTTTTTTGTGTTCAGACTTTTTTTTTTTTTTTATGTAGAGAAAAGATTTCTTACTCTGCTAACAGAGAGCTTACAAGATACAACAAAAGCCTTTTGAGCTGCATGCCTTTGACTACACCAAGCTAGGAGGGTCAAAGTCTTCAGCATTTGGAAAACTTTTTTCCCCCCCAAATGTCATACACTGCTTTGGCATTGGCCCCCAAAAAAAAAAAAAAACGTGAAAATCCGGAACTTCAAACTAGCATTTTTTTTTCTAGAAGCATAGTAGCCCCTAATTTGAAATTTTAGGAGCGCCAGAGGAACATTTAAGGGTGCACACTGTAAATTGACTTGCAAAGTCAATATTCATATTTCCCTCCATTGTTACAGTATTGCTGATAAATATTTGGGGAAATCACATTATTGTGCAAGTTACGACACAGCATGAACCCTAAAGCTAAATTATACATCCATCCATCCATCCATTTTCTGACCTGCTCTATCCTCACAAGGTTCGCGGGGCATGCTGGAGCCTATCCCAGCTGTCATCTGGCAGTCGGCGGGGGACACCCTGAACTGGTTGCCAGCCAATCGCAGGGCACACAGAGACAGACAACCATTCGCGCTCACATTCACACCTAGGGACAATTTAGAGTGCTCAATCAGCCTGCCATGCATGTTTTTGGAATGTGGGAGGAAGCCGGAGTACCCGGAGAAAACCCACAAAGGCCCGGGGAGAACATGCAAACTACAAACAGGGAGGCCGGAGCTGGAATTGAACCCGGTACCTCTGCACTGTGAGGTCGACGCGCTAACCACTGGACCACCGGGCCGCCTAAATTATACATATAAATATTAAAAATATTAAGTACGTATATGTTTAGACTCGTAATGCAAGTACAGGTACTACCAATAAATTTTGCACTTTGTGCATGGTGTGGGTGGCAACATCAGTATTTGTAATTGAATTGAATTTGTCTTTGCCTGAATCTGATGAAAATTTTTGTATGCCTTCTTTGCACACTATAGAAGCTGAAACCTGAGCCAGAAGAGGAAGCTAAGGAAAAGATACCAGAAAGTGTAGTCATCAAACAAGAAATGGTTTGTGCAGAACTGCCACAAGCGTCTAGTCCAAGCCTTTCCACTGCAAACACCACAGTGACCAACACCTCAGACCTTAACGACTCAAGAGAAATCAACTTTGAATACTTGAAGCATGTTGTTCTCAAATTCATGTCATCCAGAGAGGCTGAGGTAAGTCAACTGTCTTAATTTGAAATAGTTTGTCCAACGTACACCGAAAATACAGATTTTGATACTATGCATGTAACTCTCTTGTTGTTAGGCATTTCAGCTAATACGAGCTGTGTCTGTGTTGCTGAACTTCACTCGTGAGGAAGAGGACATGTTAAAGCAAACCCTGGAATATAAAGTCAGTGTTAAATAAAAAACTTTGTCAACATTTTGATCATTAGGAAACAAATGTAATGCAGTCATTGTTTCAATTTCTTCTTCAAAGTGAGAGACTACAACAACTACTTTTATCATTTGTCATATTGTCAACTGATCCTATTTTTCACTGGACAAGGCTCGTACAAAAGTCAATGTTAGATAGACTTGCTGTGGTTTTGTATTCATTTAGCTTTCTTGAACTTAAATCTTGATTCATTACTTGTACATTTGCTTTCCAGATGTCCTGGTTTGGCTCCAAGCCCTCTCCAAAGGGAATTATCCGGCCTTCAGTCTCAGGCTCTTCAACCCCCTGGAGCTGATGGACTACAATACTAGGAAGGTACTCAGCGAGTACTCAGCAGGACCACCATCATGAGGAAATCGGTCCCCCTTGTCGCTCCAAACATTTAGTTGGAAGCTCGCTCCATATATTTGAAGCAATGTCCTGCTGAGATGCATTTCCCTGGTTCTGTGGGACAAATGACTGTTGTTGTGATTGTTTTTAATGTTTTGAGGAAAAAGGGCTGCATGTTTTGTTTTTTGTTTTTTTGTAATCAGCTGTTGATTTTTAAAATGACACTACAAAGGTCGAGGTCGAAGCCAGTGTCACCGTAAGACACATTTACACTGGAAGTGAAGTTGTCCTATTTGTTTTCACTCACACCGGTTGGATCTACAAGCCGTGAAGGGAACTGCCGCAGTTTTTCCCTGAAATGCAGCTGATGAAATCTCATTTTTCCTGATTGATCTTTTTAGCTCTTTTTTAAAAAAAAAACAAAACAAAATGAAACGATCCTAATTTTGTGAACAATGAAGAAGCAAGAGATTCCACCCTAAGATGTCAAAAGTCCAAAGTTATTCAACATTCCATCAATTGAATTTTTTGTTTGAATTGAATTGTAGGACGATTAAAGGACATACTCTTTACAGTAAATGAACATACTTATTCTATGTTCATATATTAGATAGGCAAACTGACCCACCGATCCCATTCTACATATTAGCACATAACACCTAAGTGTTAAACATACAACCTTTCTGTTGCCTGGCATTATCAGAGTGTGTGTGTGTGTGCGTGTGTGCGTGTGTGCGTGTGTGCGTGTGTGTGAGTGAGTGAGTGAGTGCGTGCGTGCGTGCGTGTGTGCGTGTGTGTGAGTGAGTGAGTGAGTGAGTGAGTGCGTGCGTGCGTGCGTGCGTGCACGCGCGCGCCTGTGTGTGTGTGCCTGTGTGGCTGTCTGTGTGTGCGCATCCATCTCCTTTGGAGTCTCTAAAAGTGTGACCTGGGTCGTCCAGGAGGCATCGTCGCTGCATTCCTGAGCCACCTAATATGGCTCCAATCAACACGGAGGTGCAGTAGTTTTTACTCTGAGCCCCTACCTGATGACTAAACTTCTTTAAGTGAGAGTCTGGACATCCTAAGAAGGAAACTCATTTCAGTCATTTGTATGTGGGATCTTGTTCTTTATTTTTTTCTTTCATGAACAACCAACAATTTTTTTCCATGTGTACACAGGGATGACATATTTATAATACTGTATACCAATTGTATTCTGAATTGTCACTAAAGACACATTTTCAAGTTAACATCTTGTGTTTGTAGTACGATTTACTTTGTATATAATGTGGATATCGAATATTTTAGAAAAATAAGTATGATTTTTCTGTCAGTAAGGGTCGATTTAAACCATATAAATCCATAAACACTATAAAAGCAAAAGCTTTTTTATTATGTTAGTAATTATTTCCTCTCACAACAAAGGATTCATGTTCATGATTTATTGACAGAAAATGACAAATCAAGCGGCATGCACAATCCCTCCCAAATTCTATTAAGTTGTTGCAAAGTCCATTTTTTCAAGTCCATTCAAATTTTCACCATCCTAACATACTTTGTAGCTACACCAAATGATTGCGTAATTGAATGTACAGTTGTTATTTAAAACAGGTTATTATTCGGGGTGATTCTGTTATTTTAAAATTCGCAGTTTTATTTTGTAATTCATTCAGTAATATTTGTTAATGTCACGCCGTGGCGCTGTATTTTGTAAGACGCTAACGCAGAACCCGCAGAGGCAAAGAAGAAAATATCCGGAAGCTCCCTTTTTGTGAACACGCGGTACGTCCGGCCTTTCTGGCAGCGTAGCGAGAGGCAACATGGTGGGTATCGTTCGGCTCTCTTGTAATTAGTACGTTTTAGTGTTTAAAGCATTTTACCTCCATAGCAGATGTCGAATATAAGCGCGTAAGCAACTGAGGGTGCTCTATGGTTGAGTTTGGATGAGTAGCCCGCACACGACAATTAGTAAAATGCTGGTTTATAACCGTGCTAGCGCCGCTGAGCTAAGTTGTTACGTGCTAATGTAGTAACGGCCTTGCTTGAGTGAAAGCTAATTTCGTGGTGCGGTAGATGATTTGAAACTTGCTAACAGCCATCTTTTAGTTGAATTCCGTGTGTTATGAATATTCTAAGTCTAAATTACATTGATGCATGAGTTAAGTGTGTTAAATGTGATCTTGTCACCGAAGAGCTCGTGTGAAGTGAGGCCAAGTATCCCCACACTACAGGCTTAATTTGCTTCTCTGGTCTGAGATGATATTTGTTGAGCTGATGGACTGCTGATGCATTCACAACTGCTTACCAAAAGACTGAGACTTGAGATGTCAATCTCGCGCATTGTGCTATATCACACTGTATCCTATTTTTCGACGACCGACTGTAAAACGAGACTGTCGAACCTCCAAATGACGCCCCATCATAACCATAACCAGTTGTATTTTACTTGTTAAATTTTATTTGACCCAGGCTAAGATCAAGGCAAGAGATTTGCGTGGTAAGAAGAAGGAGGAGCTGCTCAAGCAGCTGGATGACCTGAAAAATGAACTGTCACAACTCCGTGTGGCCAAAGTAACAGGCGGAGCGGCGTCGAAGTTGTCGAAGATGTGAGTACTCTGAACTTAATGTTGCTTCCATGGCTTGGAGTGGTTCTTGTTTGCCTTGTTGGACAAGTTGACAAATTGTCTCCATGATAAAACCCACAATGCCGACGAAACGTTCTGTACAAAATGCTTGAACCTAAAAAGGGGTTAGTCTTTGGTTTCATTCAATACAGTATTGAATATGTACTAATTGTAAAAAGGAAGATAACTACTTCACGGATTTCACTTATCACAGGTTATTTTTGAAAGATAACCCCCGTGACGTATAAGGGATTACTGTAGTTGAATTGATACTGTCACATTTTGAGTTAATATACAGTTTGGGGCGACACTAACAATTATATTGCTCGTCGATAAATGTGGTGATTCATCAAGTGTCCCAATGTCAGAAATGAAATCAGACACCGGCCACAACTTTCTTCCTTTTTAAATGCTCATTCATCACCATGTGCTGCCACGAAATCGAGGTTTGCATCGTATTGGGTATTTTTGGTGAAAAGCGCTGTTGCGAACACGGGTTAGCCATGACGCTACTTTCCCCCCCAATGGCTTACATCACGGATAAGCCGGGACACAGACAGGCAAACAGCCAGCGGGACACGCGGCGACTAGGCAGTTTCAAGAGAAAGTGACAAATAAATAAATGATCTGTTCTTAAATGAATTGTTCATTTTGATAGTCAGTGTTGTGACTTGGTGACTAATATCGGCAGCTCTATATGTACTATAAACTGACAGCTGGTGATGGCTGCAGAATTATTATTTTTAACAGCAACTTTCTGGTCTCTCAATGCGTTTACACCGGCCTTTTTCAAAAAGCAGGGCAGGCAGTCCTGGGGCAGGCTGGTGCACAAACAGTGGGGGTGCACATGTGACCCCAGGAAACATTTATTTTTGTGCCATATTACAATAAAGGGTCACACTCCTTGTCAGTGTGTCAGCAGGTGGTATAAAAGATGTTAATACAGTCACTCAGAAGATTAATACCTTTTTTTTCCCTTTGCAGCCGCGTTGTCCGCAAATCTATCGCCAGAGTTTTGACGGTCATCAACCAGACTCAAAAGGAGAATCTGAGGAAATTCTACAAGGTGAACTGAGGATGAGCATTTGCACCAAAATGTGTGCATGGGACTTGAGGTTTATATGTTGAGCCTCTTGTAAAAGATAATTGTCAAGCATGTGTTCACAATTAATAGTCTGAGGCTTGATGTGCGCAATCTTTTTCACAACCTCTCCGAGACACTGCGCACATACCGATGCTTTCTTTGCGCCATTGAATAATGCGCATTATCCTTAAAAATCTTTTTAAATTTACTTTAGGGCAAGAAGTACAAGCCCTTGGATCTGAGGCCCAAGAAGACCAGAGCTCTGCGTCGCCGCCTCAACAAACACGAAGAGAGTCTGCGTACAAAGAAACAGCAGAGGAAAGATCTTCTTTACTCAATCCGCAAATTTGCTGTCAAAGCTTGAAACATTTTCTATCAACTAAATAAAACATGTTAAAGATGGGCCGTTTGTCCTCTTTTCGCTGTTAACTTTGAGATAGAAACATTTTCTATCTACTAAATAAAACATGTTAAAGATGGGCCGTTTGTCCTCTTTTCACTGTTAACTTTGTTAGCCATTATTGCTCCAATAAGCTAATCACTCTAGAACAGTGGCAGTCCCTCAGGGCCAGCAAGGCCTTCTCTGCTGGCCAAACATTCTCAGAAAAGTACATTTACTTTTCTGAGAATAACATTATTTTATTTTCATAAATATGAAAACAAAATTCTCTGTATTCTTTAAGTCATATTATTTCCACTTAGTCGAGTGGCTTTCAATGTTATTTTAAATAACACTGAAAGCCACTCGATAAATAACTTACTTATTATGGTAGAGTTTTTAACCAATCATATTTCAGCTAACTTGTGTTGCCAGGTAAATTAAATTTGCTCGGGGCCTTCAGATTAAACAGCAGGCCCCTGTGCGCTGTAAATGAACGGGCACAGTCAGGTTTCAATAGCCAATCAGATCACAAGTCTGAGACTCGCTCCTGACTCCTCTGCGTACTAGGGCCAGCTAGAAGGCCTCACGTCGAGACTGGCCGTGCGCGTTCGGTGATTGGATTAGCGCCTTTTCTGTTTCCTGAGAATTGTATCCTGACTTGTTCAATAAAGATTTAATAAAAAAAAAAAAAGATTGGATTACCGCCTGCTAGAGCTATCACTCGCATTTTAACCCAAAATGGCCGAAGGAGAAGAGTTGGTCTGTTTGCAGAACATACTTTCTACACAATTTTCAAGACGGGCCTTCCACGAAAAGCTGGATATTGTGCAAAGAGGTCGCCCAACTCCTGCGCTAGCTAGCCTGTCCCAGCAAGGAAAAGGGTTTGTCCGTCATTTTCAGACGAGCAATTATGAACAGTACCCGTGGCTCACAGCCTCTGAGAAACACTGCAAATTGTACTGCTGGGAATGCCTATTGCTTGCAACTGACCGGTGCGTTTAAAAACGTTTGGGGACACTCGCGTAGATCTGCAGCTCGGTGAACAGGCACATCGGGAGACGGAGCTACACAACAAAAAAGTTTAAAAAAAAATAAATAGGGAAATTAAAATTATACCAGAAACACGACCGGACAAAAACGGCTTTCACAGCATTAGCTTCCATGTCGATAGAAAAGGACTTGCTAATGGACTTGAAAACTTACAACAGAGCCACTGAAGTGTTCCTGAGAAAATAAAGGAGGATCGACTTCATTTTCAAATAAGCAGACGCTGTGGAGAACTACATTGGTGAGTCAATGAATTTTATTTTACATTTCTTCTTGTCATTTTATTTCGTTAGTATTAAATTCATGGTAATGAAATAAAATGACAAAGATACAAAAATGTATCAAATAAATCTGCTCACCTGCAATTTATAATGGCGCATTGTAGTCGCCTACGTGCACGAAAGTTCGTTCAATCTCAGCTGCTCAACATTTTCAGTTATTTGCTGTTGTATCGCTGAATTTCAAAATGCAAATGATCTGTTTATTTATAAGAATAGTTTGTTTTGTTGTTTGGTTGGTGTCTTATATGAAACTGCGACATTGCGCAATTTATTGGACAGACTTGTTTAATTAAGATCACACAGCGTAATTTGGGTGGCATTTTATTTTGTATTTTTAAATCATCTTTTTATTTTTGACTATCTGTAAATTTAGTTTCCTGCTCTTAATTGTGAATGCATACTTGATGGTTTTAAATGCTCCTGAAATTAAGTGCTGCTTGACGAGCCTATACAGTATTGTGTTCATGTATGTGACATCACTTGAAGGCCTAAGGTTGAAATGCACGGCCCGCCACTGCTCTAGAATCTGAATAGCTGTCATAGTGCATACCATACAACTCCTTGGTGTCTTCATATGAATACATTCTCCTGCAAAAAGAATATATTTTAAAAATCTCTGAAATGACATGGGGGAGGGAGGCGGGATGGAAAAGTAAGAGGCATATGTGAATAAAGACAATGGCTGAGAGTACCACATGGTGTGTGGACTCCATGATAATGGCAAATGCAAGTTTGGAATGTACCTTTACCTTTACCGTATGTATCTTTCACACTTTTCAGTCCACATGCATACTACCACTGATGCATCCATTTAACTTTAGTGGCAGACTGCTAACCAATATGTGTTAACTATTATTTAGCTAGCTAGTAATCACATAGCTGTGCTAGTAATTCTCAAAAATACAGGAAAGGGTGTTTTCATAAAATTAGGTTTATCGTATAAGCAGGTATCCCCATTGATACGTGATTTTGGAGGCCTAAATGTGTACAATCATGAAGCTTTTCAGTAGTAATAATTGCTACAAAAAACAGGAAAGTGTATTTTAAGTGTTGTCATATAAGCAGGTAGTCGACCTCCATGTGTGATGTGGTTTTGAAGGCCTAATTAAGTACAGTCATTTGAACAGTATAAAAAAAAAAATCTCTGAAGATTTGGGAAAGGAATGCAAGAGGCGACTTGCGTGCTATTCTCGGCCCAAAGCTTACTTTTCAGGAACTGGGGAGCCTGGAGGCCATGGCCGACGCCTGCCATCTCTGTGACAATGCTGCACTGATGGGTGACACCCTGGGTGAGATCAGCCGTGCCTTGCGTGGAATGTTTCCTGAAATGTACAAAACACAGTTTTTGATTCGCTTACCTAGGCACCTTGGAAAAGAAAAATTGGTACAGAACAGAAGAGGATAAAGCAATTGTTGCATTTGTAGGTCGAGATGACGAAAAGTGCAAATTTGAACAC
This sequence comes from Hippocampus comes, assembly GCF_001891065.2. NCBI lineage: Eukaryota > Metazoa > Chordata > Actinopteri > Syngnathiformes > Syngnathidae > Hippocampus > Hippocampus comes. The sequence continues at coordinate 1,806,948 of NW_017842057.1, read as the reverse complement.
GAGAAACAACTGGTGCAGCAGGCCAAGAAGACGGCTTCAGCTCTCTCTGCTCCTCCAAGAAAGAAAATTCCAAATTTTGTTCACAGTGTGTTGGCTGTGATAACACTATGGATAAAAGTTACACTTGCCGCTCTCTTACATCTGCCTTTCAATCTACTCCGCTTGCAGTACTGTTAACTCTCATGCAGTGTTAATGACACTTTGTGCAATCCCTGACACGGTTTGGTGCAAAATTAATCCAAATACTTGACATTATAGCACCACTGGTATAGCCAGACCGGGGTAGGGTGGGGTTGCAGCGCCACCTCAGGATCCTGCTTGAACCTCCTCAGTTGCCACTCGAGAATAATCGTCTTGCAAGCTGTTAGTTTGGGACTCTTTGACACATACACACTGTACATGCAGGTATATGTCTGTTCACACCCTCTACTGGTAAAAAGTTCATACAACAGCTAATAGAAGATATAGTTCTCCCACAGCGTGTCACAAACTGAAAAAAAATAATACAATTAACCCTTTCATGCACCCTATAACCTGCTAACCTGGTGAGCTGTTCACTGCAGTAACCGCTGTCTCTGAAAGGGTTAATATGGTCTATTTTACTTGACGCCGAAAGGAGATTTGACATTGTGACTGTAAGTGATGGCAGCCTCAAGAGAAACAACATAAATTACAGCTTAATGTATTTGACTATTTCTTGTATGTTACAATACAGTACAAGAAATAGTAAAAAAATCAGTATATAACAGATTTTTTTTCTCTATTTTTTTGGACTGGTGCAGCCAGTGTTTTAGTAGATGAACATTCAGGTTTCCTGTGATGCAAATGGACTATTTAAATAACAGATTTATCATTGAAAGTAAAGCTTAATGACATTATTAAGACTTAAAAAATGGTAGTAGGGTGGCCCGCTGATCCAGTGGTTAGCACATCGACCTCACAGTGCAGAGGCACCAGGTTCAATTCCAGCTCCGGCCTCCCTGTGTGGAGTTTGCATGTTCTTCCCGGGCCTGCGTGGGTTTTCTCCGGGTACTCCGGTCTCTTCCCACATTCCAAAAACATGCATGGCAGGCTGATTGAACACTCAAAATTGTCCCTAGGTGTGAGTGCGAGTGTGAGCACGGATGCTTGTACGTCTCTGTGTGCCCTGTGATTGGCTGGCAACCGGTTCAGGGTGTCCCCTGCCTACTGCCCAAAGACTGCTGGGAGAGGCTCCAGCACCCCCCGCGACCCTTGTGAGGATAAGCGGATCAGAAAATGGATGGATGAAAATGGTAGGAATTAAATTTAAATATGCACTTGTACAGTTTTGTCATGTGGCATTTGTACATTTCTGTCAATTTTCAAATTAACAGCCAATGGGTCTTCAAATTTGAAATATCATACCCTAAAATGCTCACTAATAAATGTTGTAACTGTTAGCTGAATACCAAAAAAAAAAAAAAAATCTAATGAACTGGGCAACTCTCATTCCAGAGCACCAGTATGCCATATCGTAACACCAGTTACTCAATGGGAGGGAAATCGCACAGCAGAAGATATTTTAAACACCTGTTATAATTGTATTTGAATTTCACCTCAAACAATTTAACACTTGTGTTATTGAAACAGACATTTTTGGTCAAAGATTTTCACCGAAAGATGACGTCTACCGTTCATAGATTCGATAACATGAAAACATCAAATTCATTATTTCAATCTCAAGATAACCTTTATTTGTCCCACACTGGGGAAATTTCTTCAATGAAGGAACTGGTATGAGTATTAAAGAAATGTCTGCACTGTTGAAAATATTTGACTGCTTGCCTGGTGTTTCTTAAACAAACACGCACACACACACACACACACACACACACACACACACACACACACACACACGCGTGCACAAAAGGATTTGTTTGGTAAGGGGTGAGGATTTTGGCATGCATGCACACTTGCTGGAAATGCTTGCCCATTCAGTCGGAGTAGCAAAGAGCATCCATGCATAACACGTAGCCTAACATGTTTTGCATGAATGCAATTTGTGATTTTGTAGCCTCGTCCAGCTGTTTAGCCATGTTGAATGATGAACGGGAGAGAAAGATATAGAACGAGACTATAAAGACAGTTTTGCAATTTTCGCGTTTATTTCATTTTAAATCTTGCTTACTTCGATGCAAAAGTCTGGGGAAAAATAAAAGCATGACCAGAAACGTTTTTCCAGTCGAAAATCAAGAATGTTTCACAAGCGTTGAACTATACAACATTCCATCCTTTTTCTAATCTGCTTATGCTCACGAGGGTCGCTGGCGTGTTGGTGCCTATCCCAGCTGTCTTCTTGCAGCAGGTGGGGGGACACCCTGAACCGGTTGCCAGCCAATCGCAGGGCACACACAGACAAACAACCATCCACGCCCACAATCACACTCACACTTAAGGACAATTTAGAGTGTTCAATCAGCCTGGCATGCATGTTTTTGGAATGTGGGAGGAAACCGGAGTACCCGGAGAAAACCCACGCAGGCAAGGGGAAAACATGCAAACGCCACACAAGAAGGCTGGAGCCAGAATTGAACCCTACACCCCTGCACTGTGAGGCTGACGTGCTAACCAGTTATCTACACGCCGCCAGTGTTGAACTAAACTTTCAATATTTTATTGCAGTTCAACAACAGCATGCTGTTCTTTTTCTGCAATGCAGTGTTATGTTTAAGCCAGATGTAATGAGACAAAAAGTTAATATTTTTGTCTTTTCAGTCTGTAGAATATTCTCTCAAAAGTCTTGGGAAACATTCAGGTGATTGTTGTCATTGACTTAAACAAAATTAAGATTTTTTTCAGTCAGCAGTGGTTTTTGCCTTGCAACTTTGCCACGGATGTCATTTTTCCAGTCTCTTCCTGATTGTTGAGTGATGAACATTGATCTCAACTGACCTCAACTTCTTAAAAAGTGAGACAAGCCACAGTTAATGTTAAGTCACACAGTTATGCAAGTAGTTTTGCACACAGGGCCAGGAGGCTTAGAATACCCCCCCCCCCCGTGCATTTTTTATCCACTTGGGTTATCTTTGTCCGATATTGACATTTGTTTCATGATCGTCAACATTAACCCTTTCATGCACCCTGTAACCTAATGACATAAGCTGTCCACCGTAATAACCGCTGTCCCTGAAAGGGTTAAAGTGGGAAAAAAAGAAATTTGAAAAGAGGGCAAAGCCTTTTTCAAGGCACTGTATTATACATTTGAAGAGTGGTTTTGTACCAAAATCCATGTGCCGTCAGTGAAGTAACGTCTTTGAGCAAAACGCTGATCTTTGGAAGATGCTGTTGTGAGCAAAATGCAGCCAAGGAATGTCTGGAATGACAGCCACCTTTATTCTAATTACTTTCCTAGTAACACTTTACTGTCAGCTGCCCATCACTTAAGCAACAACACACACAATTTTTTAGTGTCCACCACACAGCCACCATGAGCTTTCTCCTCAGACTGTCTGTCTGTTTTAGCACATTCCCTTCCTTTGTGTGGCCACATGTGGCCTCCACCAAGAAGACCGGCTGCTTCAGAGTCAACAACTGCAAATGCATCATGAAGGATGGCAGTGGGGTGATAAACCTGCAAGCTATGGGCGATGCAGACGGGTTCCTGGGGCGGATGAAACTGCTCCATGCTTACGATGGGTCGATCAACGCTGAGTTCCTGCTGACCTTCAGCCCTTGCCAGCCTTTCTCACAGCCAGAGGACCTGACAGGAAGTGACTGCACCAGTATTGCCGCATGCCTCATTGTCAGGTACTTCCTCTGCTGCGATTCAAAAAGAGAATAATCACGCAAAACTATGAAAAAAAAATACGGTCATGTTGCAGCTTTCCACAATCAGACACACTTTCCGTGCAGGCATACACTCTGTCCCTCCATGTACTTTCTCAGGCCTCTGCCAGTGTTGCCAACTAATTTTCAATACAACACGTCATTATTTAAAGTTGCTCAATAAAGTTGTCAATGTGTAACTACGTAGAATATTAAGTACATTACATACGCTGGGAATTCTCACATGATTTATAAGTTTTTTTAATCCCATATTTTTTTAAAACATCAACAACATCCTGTGCAATTGGTTTGTTTTATTCCTTTTTATTTTAATATATATTTGCATTTATGTTCATATGATTTTAACCATTTCAATATATCAAGTAAATTTTGCAACTCACAATGCGCTTTTGCGGCTAAGCAAACTGCCCATTTGTTTTTCTGTTTCTGTGACAGATTAAATAATTGTGTGTCATTTTAGAGTAATGCTTCTCAACTGTTGTCACCCTGGGACCTTCTTCTTCCAAGTGTTGCATAGCTGAAACCGATTTTATAGAAGTCAAGAAAAAAAAACAGCTCTTTTGTTTGTTTGTTTGTTTTAAAAATAGCCTCTGAGTGTTTTACATTTCATAAATGCTGTTTCAAAACCATACCGCTACTGATGGCATCCGCTTGCCAAGGGCTGAGTGGCACTGTGCATGTATTTGTTTTGTGTAGCAGCTACTGACTGGAGCACAGGTAACATTTTCTGACGCTTAAATTGTACCTACTGTTTGGGAATTTGGTTTGCCTCAGTACTGTTCTGAAAATGAAATTAGAATAGTACATGTAATTTTATTACTCCCTGACCACGACCTACTTATGGTTTCATTTGTGCTCTCTGCTGTTGTATGCAATTCATGCGATGAGATTTGGACTTTCCCCTTGTTACTTTTGGCTGGTGCGCCTTAAAAAAATTAAATAAATAATGGATTTTGTCCAATCCATTCACACAGTGACTAAACATGCTTTTATAATAATTTATAAACGTTAGACAAAAAGAAATGTACAATTTTACAGCCCGATGTCGCCTATAATTGAAATGGAATGCTATTTTAGTTACCTCGACAACATGCAACTGTTAAATCGCAGATGACCACCAGGAGGCTCCCTAAACACATGTACTATATTACTGTATTATGCTCGACGACTGTCCTTCGGCTACAGTATTGAGACTCCGCTTCAGTGTACAGCTGCGTTGGGCAACTAACTTGATGCTGAGGGGGCGGGGCGGGGGGGGGGGGCGCAAAGGAGCACGCCCGCCCGGCACAAAGGACCACGCACGTCCTAAAGAGATTTATAAAAAAAAAAAAAATCCTATTTTTATAATGGATTAAATACTGTATGTGTGTATGTGTATCTATGCAAAATATATGCTCTTAATGTTTGATTTTTGATATTAGAATTTTCAATGGATGTATCAAAGATCCACTATCTTAACCCAACAATAAAGGGTTTGAAGCAAACAACAGAATCACCACGTACTGTATTTTATTTTTCCAGTCCAAAAGACTCTCTTTCATAAAAACGATCCTTCAAGAATGGCATAAAACTGGTGAAAAAAAAATGAACACAGAGTGCAAGAACTCATTTTGTACTTTTTTTTTTCACAAAAATCATGCATCCATCCATTCATTGTCTGAACAGCTTTATCTTCACGAGAGTCATGGGCGTGCTGGAGCCTTTCCCAGCAGTCTTCGGGCAGTAGGCGCAGTGCACCCTGTGGATGTGGGTGTGAATGGTTGTTTTTCTCTCTATGAGCCCTGTGACTGCCTGGCAACCAGTTCGGGGTGTAGTCTCCCTTCCTCCCCGAAGTCTGCTTTGATAGGCACCAGCAACCCCCCACAATCCTGTTCAGGAAAAACGGTGTTGAAAATGAATGGATGGATATGTTTTGTCTGTGACAACAGGTATCAAAGGTTCAACAGATATATTCACCGCTATATCAGCTTTGGGGGACATGACGGCAATGAATTCCATTACAATGACACCCTGAGGACACTTTCTGTCTCATACTTTGGTGAGCTTTTAAAATTTTTGGGTTCATTTTTCAAGTCTCAAGTTACACGTTTAACAGTGCCACTCTTGTCCTCTTGTCCCAGGGCCCACTGAACTTCCACTTACAATTGTGCATTATCACTGCAATCCAAATGAGTCTTCATCCTTTATTCGGGACCAGAGGCTGAAAGTAGAGGAGCCCCTAGAAATCTGGGTGGAGAGTCCCTGTGCTTGTCCAAACGCCTGTGCCATAGGAGATCTGGGTCTTGGCTCAATCTTCCTTATCATCCTGTCTCTCAGCGCTGCTGCTTATCTCATACTTGGTAATTATGTTTTCTAATTAACATAAATGGGATTTTTTTTTAAAAACTGTCAAGGCAAAGCAAATGGGATTAAATTATGCCACATATACAACGGTGCTTGTGCATGAGGAAAAGTCTATTTCAACATAACTCTGATTACTGCGCAACAGATTATGTTGGTTTAAGATTTAATTTAGACGGCCACATAAATAATATTACTTGTAAGTAATATTTATATGACTAAAACCTTAGCGAGTGATATTCTGGTTGCTATAGGTTCTCCAACATACCGGCACATGAATAACGGTATGATCCCAATAGCCTTCTTTTAAGCTATTGAGGCCATACTGGGCTTCCATCCATCCATCCATTTTCCGATCCGCTTTATCCTCACAAAGGTCGCGGGGGGTGCTGGAGCCTATCCCAGCTGTCTTCGGGCAGTAGGCGGGGAACACCCAGAACCGAGTGCCAGCCAATCGCAGCATACTGGGCTTTTTGCCCGACAATGAGCAGTTATGTAGCAAGGTGACAAATAACCTTCCTTAATATGAACTTTTTTTTTTTTTCCCGTAGTCCACGCACGCGGCAATATTCTTAATACAGTGATGCCAATTCTTAATGCAATGCCGCCTGAGGGAATGAACCTCACAGGTATTCTGTGTTGGTTTTGAGTCTTGCTGCTTACATCCAGAGACTTTTCGAGATTTTCAGAATCTTTTCATGATGTTATGGACCACAGCTGATGAACTCCCAAAATTCCTTGTAACTGTACATTGTCCCTGAACTCTTTGCTTTTTGCTCATGCCCACAAAGTAGTGAACTTTGCTTGTGAACAGCTGAGCATTTTGGGGATGCTTTACAGTAATCCTTGGCATGTTTTTATTGCACGGATGTTTTTCAAGGTCATTAAGCACCGTTTTAAAATAAAACAAACAAGTAATATATTGAGATAGAGCAAACAACAATGGATAAGGTAAAAATATTTACGAGCAGTGTTACATTGTGCCGATCACTCTGTGCTCACAGTAAACAAATCCCATTTTTTCCTCCAAACTAACAAATTTAAATGAATGTCTCGCAATATACAATACTCATGCCCTAAGATGCACATTATGAAAGATGATAAGATAAACCTACAGCCAGAAGCTTTCACATACACAAAATCTTCCGTCATCCCACCACCTGTGAGGGGAAAACTTGCTGATTTTTTTTTTAAACAAAAAATTAACTCACTCAAAATGTTTATATTATTGAGGTACTGTACTATGTTTGTCCTGACTGTCATTCCAAATCTGAAAAAAAAATGATTAGGCCTACTCATGTTGTAATATAGGGCACAATAACATCCAGTGGAATCACAACTAAGTTTTATCTGTGGTGAATGGTGATATTACAACGTAAAATTACAGTTTATCGGGTGAGTGCCTGACCTTCAGGCTACTGCCATTAAGGCCCACTTTTATGGCAGGCCTTTAGAGGAGGCTCAGTTGCGCTGGGGCAAACTAGATCCAATGTTGTTCGTCCATCATGGGGGTTTTGACTTGAGCCGTGCTTTGTGGAGACCCTCACTAAGGACCTGCTTGCCTTGGATGATGCTACCAGGGCCATAAAGCCACCAACTGTCGAGCTCCTTGCATCAATCAGGCACACCCTCCCTACACTCAGACACACTGTGCTCAGGTGACTGAATAAGGACAGTGTTAGTATAATTGTTTGACTTTGAGAAAACTGCTGAATGTTCAATAGAATGCCACTTTCTATACTGGCCTGTATTCTGTTGACAGGCTCCTGTGCACTAAGACCTTTTCGGAGCAGCAGTGGAGTTCAAATTGCTCCGGAACACAGTGTGTGGTGTATGATCTGCTACCTCTTCACTGAGAAAAGGCCAGCGAGACGACAATATACAGACCTGACACATTCTGAAGTAACACTGAAAGACTAGTTGGTGTCTTACGTTTAAGTTGTGAATAATGCATCATGAATTATGTGACTATTGGTGTTTTGTGTTACCTCATAATCTACAATTAATGCTTGTTCATTGATATTCATGAAACATGCACAATATACATGGTATGTATCTAATGTCTTGAAAGCACAAAGCAAAGTTTTACCTACGCACTGGCTTGTAATCAACTGAGATCCAATACATGACGTTGCCTTTACTAAGACAAGACAGTAGAAGCTCCAAACTCAATTCAACTCAACTTTATTCATAGAGCACTTGAAATACAACCACAGCCGCATCTAATGTGCTGCACATCAAGTTAAAAATCAGACATATATAAACAAGGACAAGCCATTCAGGGATACCGGTTACTTCCAATTTGGTCCACTTTCATAACAATTGCTGCCATACTGACCAATAAAAATGATGAATGAATAGTGTTGACAACCTAAAATCTTTCTTGTTACAAGCAATGTTTTCCGTAGCATTCTACCATTCAAATGCAGTCTAGCAGCTCTTTCAAACTTTGACTTTAGCAACTCTTCAAAGTTACATTACGCACATTGGATTGAACCCTTTCAGGGACAGCGGTTACTGTGGTGGATGGCTTATCATGTTATCAGGTTACAGTTTTGTCATTATTGCTGCATGAAAGGGTTAAAATATGTACACACCATTTCTGTGATGGTGTGTGGCTTAATTGGAGTGCACACAGATGAATGATCGGGCCTAATTAAAGCATTTGTCCTCTCCATCCTTCCATCTACTATACTGCTTATCTTCTTTAGGGTCACAGGTGAGCTGGAGTTAATTCAAGCTGACTTTGAGCAAGAGGCGGGGTACACCCTGCACTGGTTGCCAGCCGATCGAAGGCTAACATTTGTCCTGTCCTCGAGTCAATATCAACAAATGCCCAAATGTTCAGATGTCTTTTAACGTTTCTCTTGAGTAATTATCCCATGGTCTGGGGTATATTAAGAGTCATTTTTGTTCAGAAAACGTTCATGGTCAATAATCATAAATGTTAAACCTGTTCAGTATTTCTGATCGCAAATCATTATGGGTGTGGTCGACAGTGAGTTCAGCTGAGTCGCATTCTTTGTGATCGTGATGCAAAACAACGGCGACTAGGAAGCAACCTCAAGACTGCACTGTCGGGAAACACAAATAGAAAAGCAACTGGTTGGTTGAGCGTTTGTACAATGTCGGGGGAGACAATTTTCCTTTGCAGCCATGTGAGAAACTAGAAAGGTTGTCAAGGGCCAAACCAATGAAAACTCAATTGTGTTCAATTTCAATGTGATGCCTTCAAACAACAAAGTACATTTTTACTGTCTGAATAAGCTGTTACTGTTGGCACATGTTGTTATAATAAGGAAATAAAAATTCTTCCATCCAGCTTTCCATTTTCTCCCACCTATTTGGAGTCGGGTCACGGGAACAGAAACTTAAGCAGGAACGCCTAGAGTTCCCTCTTGCAAAGCCGCGTCATACAGCATTCCCAGGGTGTCCCGTTACGGAATCATTCGAAAAGGGGTGGATCCCAAAAACGTAGACAAGGATAAAAATCTCTTTTGACAAAAAGGTTTATTTACAATAAAGTTCGCAAAACCAACAAAATACAAATTAGATCGCTAGCCAACAGGACCAGGACAACCGTGGATGACAAAAAGCGTATGCACAAGGCAAGGTCAAAACAAACAACGTAAATTGCTTCTCAAAAGGACAAGTAAATCCAATACCGAATGAAACACAAAACAGACTACCAAATAAATAAGAAACTAAATTAGAACAATAACAATAACTAAGATTATAGGAAGAACGGATAACAAGAACGAGAGCGCTTAGAGAATTGCACTTTTACGAAGAACGAGAGCAAGGTGAATAATCTGACAGCGATATGACCGCAGGGCAGTCCTTAAGTAGTCCAAGAGGTTGATACCGAATGCAAAACAGCTGCATCGCTGAAGGGAAACACCCTCCACTCCAGCTGGAGTGAAAAATCAAAACTCAAAAACAAGACACACAAAGTCGTCTACTGACATTCGTCTTTCCAGTACAAATCATATGTTACGTGAAGTTATTTTGAATAACTAAATTAATGTCATATTAAATAACAATAGATAAATACATGTTTATAACCTTGTAAATTATGTTTTGCCTGATCACGTGCTGTGTCTCCACAGGGCTCGCCATTGTTGAAGCCAGTTGGTGACGTTTTTTTTCCCCCCGACTTTTGATTTTGGGTGCCCCCAGTGCAAAGGGGCGTTGCAGTACACTTTTCCCGGTCCTGGGTAAAAAAAAAAAAAGTCTGACTTCCAACCTTCCTCGAATGCAGCACAAGTCTTATACAAGTCTGCGGTGTGAAAGCCTGTCTAAGTGGGTGACGTCATTACGCTTGTATGCATGCACTGCTGTATTCAAGTGCATCGTGAAGAATCGCAAACTCTTCTACTCCCACTCAGATCCAATACTGAAAGATGCATTTCGGACCTGAAACATGGTGCTGTGTCATTTCAAATGAATCACTGTTCAGTAGTACCGATCCAGATCGGTTCATACCCAAAAACAAAGACATACCAATTTCGGTACCCACCCATGTAGAAATATCAGACTGAGGAGCCACCGATGTCATGAACATGATACAAGTTTTAGAAACATTCATTCATTCATTCATTTTCCGAACTGCTTGATCCTCACTAGGGTCGCAGGGGGTGCTGGAGCCTATCCCAGCTGTGTTCGGGCAGTAGGCGGGGGACACCCTGAATCAGTTGCCAGCCAATCGCAGGGCACACAGAGACGAACAACCATCCACGCTCACACTCACACCTAGGGACAATTTAGAGTGTTCAATCAGCCTGCCATGCATGTTTTTGGAATGTGGGAGGAAACCGGAGTACCTGGAGAAAACCCACGCAGGCCCGGGGAGAACATGCAAACTCCACACAGGGAGGCCGGAGCTGGAATTGAACCCGGTACCTCTGCACTGTGAAGTCGACGTGCTAACCACTGGACTACCGGGCCGCCCGTTTTAGAAACATTTCGGCTCTTAATTGTATGAATTTAACATTTGGATTTGATAGATAATTTAGATTATTTCTAATGAAATGTCACGTTGTTAGGTGATCATTGGAACATTCACCAATCCATTAAAAACAACAAAAAAAAAAAGGCAGCCAATGAGGTGAAACAAGCGCGGCAGTCGGCCAGCAATCGCATTCTGAACCAGGTGTCAGCGACAAATGGACAAAACATCGAGGACACAATACAAGGAATTGCAATACAGTAATCCAGACATGCTGCAATAAATGTAGGAATGAATTTTTTTCAACTGGTCAGAGGGCAAAAGGTGCCACCTTTGGGTGTGAGCGACATGCATATCGTCAGCAAAACACGAAAAAGGAAATGAGCTCTCTCTTAAAAGTTGAGCCAAATGGCAACATATATAAGGGAAACCATGGCAGGCCAAATTAGCCCCCTATCATCACAAAAAAACAAAACAAAACCATGGCTAAGGACTGGGCTGAGGCATATGGTTAAGCACGGGGGACCAGAGTAACGATACACCATCTTTGGGGTGTGGCACGTCCCCACCAGGAGCCAAGCCCTGCTTCCAGCCCACCGGGAGCCCATCACAGGGGCGATCCCAACCCAGGCAGGCGGAGGAATTCCCCCATCCGCCGAGCCAATACCTCCTCCATACAGCCGGACCTAAACGCAGCTTCCGTTGTGGACGGCTCCCACTAAGGAACGCTGGAGTTGAAACAAGATTAGAGGAGAAATTCAAACAGGTGTGAGTCAAAATCAATCGATCAAACAAATTGATAAAATCAGCGAAACGCTAAACTCAGAAGGTGAATCTTGAGGCTCCTTTTAAAAATATCGCCGATCTCTGTAGCCCTGATGTCCTCCGGCAGGCCATTCCACTAAGGTGGGCCGTCAAATTGGAAAGATGCCCCACTGTAGATTTGGCTTCCAACCCCCGCCATTGTTAAAAAGCCGCTGCCAGAGGACCTCAGTGCCAATAAATAAGGATCCACAACCATATTTAGAATTTTGTAAATCCATAAAAAGAATTTGAGAATTGATCCTATAACCTACAGGGAGACAATTCAGCCACTTCTATAGCTGCCATAAGCCTGTCAAGTGCATATCATTAAAACTGTCGAACAATGTTTTATCCACAAAGCTTTGGTTTGACGAAAAAGGACAACCCTTTTGAAGAAATATAAACTTGAAGTCATTTTAATCTCTGCAAGTAGGAATGATGACCTAAGAGGTTTTTTTTTCTTTCCTTTGGCATGATGGACTTGAGAGTAGCAAAGCCTTTGTTTGCATTCATGGCACAGAGTCTGTGACCCCTTGACAAGATCAAACTTTTGCGTTCTTATTTTGTGAGGCTTTTCTGCACTTTCATTGTTTTAAGTCTGCGAAAAGCATGCTTGGAGATTGACAAGGTCAACCTAACACATTCCATTTCATACCACTGTTGAAATTTTTTCTTGTTGTTGTTTTGGCTGTGCATTTTGAAATCATTATGTTGTTGCGTGATGAATTTTTGGTTTGCTTGCATCTTTCAATTGGCAGAGGCAAGTTTTCTGACGACATATGAGTTCATTTAACTGCCTCCAACACTAATGTCAAAGAAGATTAGTGAGAACGGAAGAAAACTGCGAGCCAAGCCCATGTCACTGACAGTTGAAGTTGTTTTAGTTTTTTTTTTTTTTTTTCCAGCTCGCCCAATGTCTCTGTTTCAAGCTTTGTTGTGTTCCGTGGTATACCCTTTGGAGATCTGTTACTTTGTACAGCCATACTGTACTTTGTTTTTTTTCGCCAGGGCATCATAGATTGTACTGGATATCATCAACGTTTGTAAAATGGCTGTGAGTGATTTTCTGTCTTCTCTCAGCTTGACAAATGCTCGATTTTCCAACCACAAACAGCTTTCTGGTTTTCATGTTGGTTACACCTCTAACTAGTATACATTGCATCTAGAAAGTATTCACAGAATTACTGCACTGATTATTGTAGCTCCAGCACTCCACATACTTGAACAGTTGTCATGGATCAATATTGCACAGCACCAATGTATAATTGCACTACAATTACTGGTCCTTTAAAAATGGTGCAACGATTATGTGCACCAACTGCACAACCGTTATAGTATGTAGAGGACCATAGTCATGTATTGCACCACTGATCATTTTATTTCTGCTCGATGACTCGGCACTTTGTCACACAAGTGTCATTTGGTGGTACTGCTGCACAATGGTACCCCTACATGATGGAAAGTCTTTCGAGACACATGTGTCATGTCTTTGCTTATTGTAGCTGCGTGTTATTGTAATACTAGCGTAGCCTCTACTACAGGAGAAAATTCCTTGTGTGTTCTACATACTTGGCCAATAATGAAGATTCAGATTTTTATTCGCTCTCTTTTTACATGTATTTTTTTATACACCCTGTCATCATCGAAAGATGTTTAAAAGCTAATGAGACCATTTGACAAAATCAGGAGTAGAAAATCCTTCCAGTGTGGAGTTTGCATATTCTTCCTGTGCTTGCGTGGGTTTTCTCCGGTTTCCTTCCACACTCCAAAAACATGCATGGCAGGTTAATGAAACACTCTAAATTGTTCTTTAGGTGTCATTGTGACCACGGATGGTTGTTCGTCTGTGCGTGTCCTGCGATTGGCAGGCAACCGGTTCAGGGTGGGATAGGCTCCAGCATGCAGCATGCCACTTGTGAGGATAAGCGGATCAAAAAAATGGATGGATGGATGGATGGATATTGTATTGTAGTGTATTATTTCACTGCTACCAGCATCCCAGCTGACTTCAGGTGGATGGCGGACTACACCCCGAACTGGTCGCCAGTCAGTCGCAGGGTGCATATAGAGACGAACCATTTACACCCTCATCCACACTGTCACTGAGTGGGAACGGATCCCACCCTGCCTGCACACACATCAGGCGAGTGTGCCACTACACCATCAGCGACTTCATTCATTCATTCATTTTCCGATCTGCTTATCCTCACAAGGGTCGCGGCGGGTGCTGGAGCCTATCCCAGCCGTCTTTGGGCAGTAGGCGGGGTACACCCTGAACTGATCGGCAGCCAATCGCAGGACACACAGAGATGAACAACCATCCGCGCTCACGCTCAGACCTGGGGACAATTTAGAGTGTTCCATCAACTTCACGCATGTTTTTGGAATGTGGGAGGAAACCGGAGTACCCGGAGAAAACCCATGCAGGCCCGGGGAGAACATGCAACTCCACACAGGGAGGCTGGAGCTGGAATTTAACCCGGCACCTCTGACCATCAGCGACTTGATCTGTATAATGTAAAATAAACAAATAAAGTGGAAAATATTTGATTTCTTTTGAGCTCAAAGCCGTAAAAAAAACTCAAAGATTGACCAGGCTCTGAATAATATTGGTTTCAATTGCATGTCCTCAGAATTTGGCGAGAAAAAAAAGTATAAGCAGCAGTTAAGTGGTGTTTCACAGAGCACTTTCACAGAAAATTTTGTAACTTAATTCTCTTTAGCTGCTTTTGGTTACACGGAACGACTTCATGGCTTGAGCAGATTCCAAGTAGACCGCGGGCATGCCTTTACGTGAGCTACAGTTCCATGGGAACAGAATGACATCACTTCTTAGACCCCATTCTGCTTTTCTTGTGGCTGGGGAAACCACAGATGTGGCATGGAAAGCATAATCACAGGAATGCTTCATGGCAGTGATAAGCAGATGCTCACTCGAATTGTAACTATTTTTCACTGGCATCAAGCCAAAGACTCATAATTGGTAAATGTAATATTTTATTGAAAAATCTATTCTATTGGTTATTCATGTGGGGTTTATTTTGACAAGATTATTGACCAATCTAAAGTGTTGAAAACGCTTGCTCTCATTGATGATGTATGGTAGTTGATGGTTCAAACCCTCCAGGTTCATTTTGTTATCTCTTCCATTTCTAATTTTTAGACAATGTTCTTTAAGCTTTCAAACAGCAGATATGTTGTTGTTAGAGCAAGACCACACTGTTGGGTCATATTACCTTTGGTAATTGTAGCTTGCTTACAGATACAATTAAGGCATAAAACAAAGTGGATGCTAATCTACTTGTTTAGGCTCCTTTTCCCCCAAAAGTATAGATAAGAGAATCAACAAAGAATTGAATCAGTAAGCAGAAGCAATCATGGAATTGGGATTGCAAAAATCTTATACATTTCCCAAGGAATGTTCCACGCTGGTGTCATATTATAAATTAAATCTACTGACATAAGACACGCACGCGGAGTGGCGAATTTGGATGCCTGCACCTATATCATATACACCAGAATTGCGTGACCCCACTTGTGCCACAAGTTAGACTTGCTTTTACGGAATCTAAAATGTAGTCTACTTTTTGGAACAAAATTTACAGATGCACCGGGTGGCGTGTAACGGAAAACACCTTCAGTCACTGGAACGCCTAGTGACACACACACTAGTGGCACGGTCTACCAAATTCACAAACACGCTCAACTAAAATGGAGAAAAATGGAGACGCACCCACTTTTACAGGCAACACGCTCACTGTTCAGCCCGCAAAGTTACGCTTTCATCAGAACCAGGCATTCTCCATTGAACATTCAATATGCTTTGACAAAAAAAAGGTAGGGAAAAAGACTTGGTGCAGGCATGCTGTGTTTGCAAGGGAGTACAAAGCAATATTTTACTCATATTTGCGGACATGCTAAGACTGCGGAAAGTTTACACGCAACACGTGGTTGCTTCTTTATGTCTCTGCAATTAATTTGGTTCTTGCATCTTCAAAGTGAAACCAGGGTTTAAACTAGATTCACTCGGTTAAGCAAAGCAGTATGTCAACCATATGGCCGAGCTTGCCTGGTCCATAAAGTCCAAAAGACGTCCACAGCTTTTTTCAATGTTTAATATTCTCAACTTTTCAAATTCAAAGGGACATTTTTCACAAAGCCACATGTAAGCTATTTCTGTCAAACTCTCATGTGATAAAAGTGTTTCATCAGTATGATAAGAGTGTTGATGTCGCCAATGTGAATTATTGGAGAACCACAAAAATGCCCATGATGAAGAAGCAGGGGGCTAAGGGTTTAATTAAACGGTGGACTGGATACAAAGAGAGTAAAAGACAGACGTATTTATAAGATAGTATGCGACAGTGGTTTCCAAATTGTGCATCGTCCTGTGGATGCACCACAAGATAATAAAAACAAAAGGATGCATCCATTTTCTATATCGCTTGAAGTGTTAAGATGACTCAGGGAAATAATTAAATAATAAAAAAGCCCGCTGTTATGCACAAGCAACATGTATGTGAAATAATTATTGCGGTAATGCCCCATGTTTGTTATGACCTATAGCCCGATAATCTAGCACAAATAAAATAGGCAAGTTGCCATGGTTTAATGACATCATGCATGAGGGGACAGCATGAGACAGAAGAGGGAGGAGGGCTCAACTCTTGCACGGTTCAAATGACTTATAGTGTGGGATCGCCCTTCACCTGATCTACCTCAACTGTCAATAGTTGAATATTATCAAAACATCTCAGGATGAGATCAACTGTGACTGATACACTGCAAATCGGCCAGCGTTAAAATTTTGTTCCACGCAAGTATGGGGAGAACATTCAGTTGAAACCCCAATCTCTGCACTGTGTCAGATGCTTTTTCTTGCTGGTGTCAATTCAACAGCATAGGGTGTTCAAAGGACCACTGGCAAAGTGCCTGTATGCATCCAAACTACCCGGTGTTAGAGTAACAATTACTTGTGTTAAATGTTGAACATCCAATTCGGTGTTACAGCAACAAAATGTAGTGTTGACAGTCCGGTATTAATGACATAATTGAGTGTTTCGATTCAAACTAATGATGGCTCATGCACATGCCCTGCGACTGACTGGCAAACAATTCAGTGTGCAGTCTGTCTGGCAACCCCCCAACCCCAAGTTACCCCTCCGCGACCCTTCAGTATAAGCGGTGTTGTATATCGATGGATGGATGGAGTATTCATGCCAACACGAAAATAAAGATCAAATAAAATGAAAAATGATGGAATCACGGCAGTCAAACCAATAAGAATGAACAATTCTCAATTCTAAATGAATGCAGGCAACCATTAAAACCCATAACAACATTTTGTGGTCATAAAAAATGCCTTATCATTATGAAGATGTGAACAATTTTCCCGAAAGTAGGGAATTAATTTTCAGTACCCCCACATACAAACAT
The DNA here is from genome assembly GCF_001891065.2 of Hippocampus comes. Classification (NCBI taxonomy): domain Eukaryota; kingdom Metazoa; phylum Chordata; class Actinopteri; order Syngnathiformes; family Syngnathidae; genus Hippocampus; species Hippocampus comes. The sequence goes on along the minus strand of NW_017842057.1, from coordinate 1,789,613 downwards.
TCCATTCAGGCATTCAGTTCCATACGTGTTCACCCAGGAGTGGGTGACAACACGAGACATAACATATAGGGCAAAATCTTTTTTCCTGGTCTGGCTAGTGTAGCATCTCTCTGTGCGTCAACTTTGCCTTCATTTTGAGACTTTGACAACTGTCTGATGCACCAAACCACATGCGCTCATTAGCTGATGGCTGTTCAAAGGTTGAGCGCTGTTGCCAAGTCTTTGGGCCAATTTCAACATTCCATGGCAACAAAACAGACACATCAATACGGATACAAAACAATTAACATGACACCCTCAAGTAGAATTCCTGTTGGCCTACATGACCAAGTAAGAAAACCCGAGAGGTTTGTACAACCCAATACTCAGTTGGTAAGGCCTTTTCTTCCAGATTGGAGGAAGGACATTTATCAAGCAGCTGACAAATGATGCTCAATAGACTGAATGGTGTCAACTGGGTGACTCACCAGAACACACACAATTTATTGGCGGGTCTGTGTCCAGCGAAGGGCTCCTACAGTTTCACACATTCACGGGATTTAATAAGAACCGTATTTCAAGCTGAGTGCAAAGAAAAGTCATGGAAATAAATTGGAATAAATTTGCAGCTCGTCATTCTAGCTGTCTTCACCTACATTCATCCATTCATTTTCCGAACCGCTTTATCCTCACTAGGGTCGCAGTGGGTGCTGGAGCCTATCCCAGCTGTCTTCGGGCAGTAGGTGGGGGACACCCTGAACTGGTTGCCAGCCAATCGTAGGGCACACAGAAACGAACAACCTTTCGCGCTCACACTCACACCTCAGGACAATTTGGAGTGTTCAATCAGCCTGCCATGCATGTTTTTGGAACGTGGGAGGAAACCGGAAGACCCGGGGAAAACCTACGCAAGCACGGGGAGAACATGCAAACTCCACACAGGACGGCCGCAGCTGGAATTGAACCCGGTACCTCTGCACTGTGAAGTCGACGTGCTAACCACTCGACTACCGGGCCACTCTCCTTCATCTACATGGATCCTTTAAAGTCCTATAAAGATGTAAACATGAGAGAGAATTTGAATTCTTGGCTAATGAATCTGTTTTAAACAATATGAAACAGAAAACTCAAGTGGAAACCAAGTTATGAGGCAAAAACTTTTTTTTTCATCAAATACAACATGTGAGAGGTTGGCTTACTTTAGGGAAGTTTGATTCCGTCTTGCAAGGAAGGACGAAAATGATGCCCCCCAAAAAATTGTCTTGCATCTAACCACTGAACTTCAAATTATTACGTAAGGGTGTAATTTCGATTACATTACGGTACATATTATAATATTGATATAATCGATCCACCCATTTTCTGATCTGTTTATCCTCAAAAGGGTCGCAAGCATGCTCGAGCCTATCCAAGCTGACTTTGGGCAGGGGTACACCCTGAACCGGTTGCCAGCCAATCGCAGGGCACACAGACAAACAAACATTCATGCTCACAATCACACCAAGAGAGAGATTGGAGTGTTCTGTTATGTTGTGTCTGTTATGAATGTTTTTGGAATGTGGGAGGAACCCGGAGAAAACCCTCGGAGAGAACATGTCCACCGCCCTATTGAAATTCCATATAATGATCATGAAATCCTGATGTGATCAGGAAAAGAACTAAGGCAGATTTTGAATCAGCACAAGGAATTCATCTACAAAAGTTTACTTGCAAAACTGATTGATGAAAATAAAAATGAAGTAAATAATTGTTGACTAGTGTAATCGTCCAGCGACTCCACAGTGGCTGCAGATGTTTGAGGAGAGTGTTGCCGTTTGCGTTTATTCTCGTGTCCATGTGTTGGACTTTGCGCTGACTTGAGACAGGAGATGTCTGGGTCATGAACCCACATTCCGTCTGTGTTGTGTAACAATTCACAAGGCAAGAGGTAATACATTGGTTTATCATATTACTTTAGTGGATTTAGATCTGTTCAGTGATATAATCCCATTGTGAGGCTAAATCTTGAATGGATGACAGGTGCAGAAAGGAATTAATTTATTCTGCACTGTGCCAGTCTTGCCTCATGTGTGGGAGTGTTTCAAGCCTGATGGATGCCTGTTTGAATGCACACAATGTCAGATCAGCCTTATAGGACTGAATGAGAACGGCCACCGCATTGAGTCAAGCCGCTAAATGTAACATTTTTGAAAAAAAATCCTGATGTAGGTTATCATTATCTGTCCATGAAAGGGTTCATTTGTGTGCTGGCTCTTGTGGACAGTGGCTTGTCTTTCTGTGCCTAGTTGGACTGTGGTGCAAGACCCCAGAGGTTTGGTTTCTTGGTGGCCTGGGTACTTCAAGCTCTTTCCGCTCCTGTCAGGGGTTCGGTCTCTGATTGGGCTGTGGACTTGCGATCTCCAGTTCCCTTTGGGGTCCAAAATGGAGTGGAGGCCATTGTGACCTCCAGCTCTCCCCCTTCCAGGGCGCGGTGGAACATTACGGTCAGCTTTTAGGCCGACTGGCTGGGGATGTTCTGTGGGATGAGATTCTGGCCTCTCTGCCGCTGGAACCCTGGAGTCATTTGGGTTTAGCCTTCAGTGTAACCTTAGAAAAACATAAAACTCCCCCATCGCATAGCAATTCTGTTCAGGAAGCCTCACCTCTCTCATACCGCAGACTGCATGCCTATGGCCAAAGTTAAAAATAAATAAATAAAAACAAATTGCAGCTACATGACCGGTAAGAAAAAACATCATCTGTCCAGCTTGTGTCACGAAATAATTAATTTTACACGCCTCTTTTCTTGGGCACACACCTTTTAGAAGTGACTGAAAGCAATGTTTTGATTTAGCGCTTTAGCGAATCATAGCCTCATCCGCACGCTTATAATGGGAAGCATGTGTGCGTCTTTTTTTTCCCTTAGGCCTCTGGGGACAATGTTTCACATGACCTTTAACTACTGCTGCCAAAGTTAGACAGCTCAGCAATGTTTCTTACCTGCTGTTAGCAAAGTCAGGCAGTGGGGACAGTTGAATATAAATGACTAAAATGCTTCAGAAAAGACAGCAGCACCGTAGACAGACAGTGAAGGGCTCGGCTCAGATGTGATCTTATTTGTGGAATACACATTTTAAGAGTGACCCTTTGAAATCTCTGAGGGGGCATCTCTTCAACAGTATACAATTAGAATGAATCATTTCATCCATTTCCCCATTCCTTCAATATTCCATAACCGCACACGCGCCTGACATTTCCAGTTGTTCTAGTCAGCCACATCCTTTGCACTCCAAATACAAAACAGACAAAAACTATTGAGAGCCAGACATACTGACCAGCTACTACCTGGAGCTGTTTGGTGCTGGTTTGGTTTTAATCTGAATTCAAATACAGTGGTGGGCAGTCGTTCAGAACTTCCCTTAACTCACTTATTGACTGATTTATTCATTAAAATCTGAACATTTGCTCCTTTTTGAGGGCTTGATATCATGCCTGGTAAAGGATCACGCATGCTGACTAGCGAAACCGTGCTAACTAGCGACAAAAGCTACATCTCCATTTGGAAAATTCCATTGTAAACAAATGTCAGAGCCGCTACTTATCTCATTCGACTCTTTCACCGAAATACAAGAGAGGCTATACACATGTCCTCCTTTTATGTGAAACTTTAAGTTATGGCAATAAGATTAAATGAAATATAAATCACACTTGGTAACATACTGAGAACATGTGTTTAAGGCCAGCCTGTAACCTTGAGTGGTGATGATCAGGAAGCAAACACAAGTGCCAGGCAGACACTCCAAGGTTAAACAAATTTCATACGAAACGAATTATCACATTAAATGATCTGCTTATGGCCACACTGTGACTTGATCATGAACAGATCTGCTTCAACATCTGTATGCCAGCACATTACACAAAGTGACATATTGTCCAGCGGATACAATGGAAGACGAGGAAAGATCATTTGACTGTGTAAAAAAAAAAGTTTCTTTTTCCAAAACATTGTTATAAAAATAATACTTTAACATCACGCAACTGTAAATTGTCATGTTCCCATTCCACCTACTAATTCTTTTTTGAGATTTGTTTATGGACTGATATTTTTCTTCAAAAGAGGATCCTTCACTTGATTGGTCATTTTCTTGTGTCTGCCTTGTGTTGCGTCGTAATTTCAATGTTGAAAATGTTGTCATTTCAAAGAACATGAAAAATAAAACCTTTTAGATAACAGTTGTCAGCTCGCTCGTACAAATTGAAAGGGTTGAGTTTAGGGTCTACCAAGCAGGATACAAACTGCGGTTGCATGTATAGCACGTTGACAGTTTTTTTTCCCCTCAATGTTTGGAGATCTGAAGAGATCATGGACAGATGAGCATCGCTTTTTTTGTTTGTGTGGCTATTATTTAAGTACATGGTTAACGTTTTAATTTTTAAATACTCAACTGAAATGATACAGTTTTGGTTTTTCCTACACCAAATAAAGCGGATTATAATTTGGTGGGATGAACCGCGGAGTCTTTCATCCAAAGTAAATCAGAAATAATTGACTGTAAATGCTCACCAAGGTAAGGTTTCCCCCCATGGGATAAGAATCCAAGTGCATATGGAACTATGACACCACACTGCTGCCCTTGTTGAAAGGATCTTGATGTCACTGTGGTTTTGGGGGTTTTCCTGGTTGGATGACATCATCCTGGCTCTCTCAGACAGCTGTGGGTGTCCAAATTGCTCTCCGTGGGTGGGAGGCACTGAGGCACCTGACCTTTTCTCTTGCAGAGCATTGCTTAAAATTTTACCTTACACCTCAAGCAAGCCAATGCAACTTCAGCATGATGTGATTTCATTTTGATGTGAAATATGTCACACCCACAACGGTTTTTATGTTGCAGCTGTAAAAAAGCAGTATGCAACACTTTGGAGTCTTATGAACTGCAAAACAGGAGCAGGAAATGCGCCCTCCAATTAAAAGAAAAAAAAAGAAAAGAAACATGTTTATTTTTTACGGCACCAAACACATTATTACTTATGTCATTGCCAGAACATTTTTAAATACTTCAAGCTTTCCAAAACTTAAAGCCTGTAATTATCCCAATAAGGAAACCAGTTCAGACTTTTTTCAAGTGTTACTTGTGGAACATTGTCAACATGTTACCATAGTGAATAGGGAAGAGTTGTTGCAAGACAGGGGGAAGTGCCTCATTTTTCATGAGGATGAGGGACTGACAACAAAGAATCATATGTAAAGTATATTGCACTGTACTGTAATCCTTTATATTTTCAAGAAGGCATGTTGCAGACACGTTCAAACACTCGGGGCCTCATATTAAAAGGATGCGTACGCCCAAACATGTGGCTGAGGCTCTCCACGTTCAGATGTATCAAGAGTCAGTTAGGCGAGTGGTAGATGTGATCAAAAACATCTTTCTCGGCAAAGTATGTAAAACAAGAAATTTGTCTCTGGTGGTCTGAGCTACACTACTATTGCATTAAAAAGCAACTACAAAAAAAACAAAGACATGACATATGTTGCACCTCCGAGACAAAAAGAGCAACAGTGTTGCCTTTGAAGCATACGCTTTATTTTTTCAAAGCTCCCAAAATATACAAGCGCGTGTCTCTTCCATTCGGCGCCTCCTCTGTTGGATTCAACTCGAGGGACGTTCAAAGACCGCTTCGGAAAAACGTAAATTAGTGATACCTTCAGTGGCACTAGGAAAAATCAATAAGATGCACTAAAACAGAAAATCCAGCGAAGAAATTACAAAATAATTTCTATAGGGGTGTTTTTGAACGCACAGCAAATGAATCATTCTTTTAACATCGACATGGATACAATTCTGAACCAGTCCACTCTCCCACACATAGTGGATAAGTAAAGAAAGTCTTTCGCTAAAGTAAGGGTACCATGTGTGCGGTAGTAGCACCCAATGAGAGCTGTGCAACAACATCACTGACTGTCAAGATAAAACACATAGCCTTGATTCTAATATGCAATATCTAATATTAGTACAGAACAAGTATTTTTTTCACAACATGCAACAAGAGAGAAGAAAACTGCACTTGCTGTATGCGTTGTGTCACGAGAGCTGATTGTATATTTTAAGTAGAGGACAACATTTTATCTATGACTGTGATTAGCATCACTGAGAAATCAATAATGTGAAAAAGATTATTTATTAGAGTGACATGCACATGAGATATGCAAATGACCATGCAACACATCCGGGTGTTTGTGATTGTATATTCTCTCATGCAGTGGCGGACCCTGAGGGCCAGCAAGGCCTTCTCTGCAGGACTAAACATTCTCAGAAAAGTAAATTTACTTTTCTGAGAATAACATAAATTTGTATTTATTTTTTCATAAATATGTTAACAAAATTATTCTCTGTATTCTTTACATCATATTATTTCCACTTAGTTGAGTGGCTTTCAATGTTATTTTAAATAACATTGAAAGCCACTCGAAAAATAACTTATTTATGATGGTAGAGTTTTTAACCAATCATATTTCATCTAGCTTGTGTTGCCAGGTTAATTAAACTTGCTCGGGGCCTTCAGATTAAACAGAGCAGGCCCCTGTGCGCTGTAAATGAACGGGCACCGTCAGGTTTCAATAGCCAATCAGATCACGAGTCTCAGACGAGTCTGAGACTCGTGATCTGTATCCTGGATCCTGACTTGTTCTCGTCTGCCTACGAGGGCTAGCTAGAGGGCCTTACGTGGAGACTGGCCGTGCGTGTTCGGTGATTGGATTAGCGCCTTTTCTGTTTCCTGAGAATTGTATCCTGACTTGTTCAATAAAGATTAAAAAAAAAAAAAGATTGGATTCGC
>NW_017842057.1:1779003-1782115 GCF_001891065.2 Hippocampus comes | reverse complement strand
AAGAGGTCGCCCAACTCCTGCGCTAGTTAGCCTGTCCCAGCAAGGAAAAGGGTTTGTTTGTCCGTCATTTTCAGACGAGCAATTATGAACGCTACCCGTGGCTCACAGCCTCTGTGAAATGCTGCAACTCGTATTGCTGGGAATGCCTATTGCTTGCAACTGACCGATTTGGTGTTTGGAGCCACACTGGATTGTTTTACTAAGGCAGCAAGGAAATGGCTGGGCACTTACAAGCTACGGTGCGTTTAAAAACGTTTGGGGACACTCGCGTAGATGTGCACCTCAGTGAACAGGCACGACATCGGTGAGTCAATGAATTTTATTTTACATTTCTTCTTGTCATTTTATTTCGTTAGTATTAAATTCATGGTAACGAAATAAAATGACAAAGATACAAACGTATCAAATAAATCTGCTCACCAGCAATTTATAATGGCGCATTGTAGTCACCTTCGTGCACGAAAAAGTTCGTTCAATCTCAGCTGTTAGTCAGTTATGTCAGTTATTTGCTGTTGTATCGCCGATTTTCAAAATGCAAATGATCTGTTTACTTTATTTTCAAAGAATAGTTTGTTTTGTTATTGTTTGGTTGGTGTCTTATATGAAACAGCGACATTGCGCAATTTATTGGACAGACTTGTTTAAGATCACACAGCGTAATTTGGGTGGCATTTTATTTCGTATTTTTAAATCATCTTTTTATTTTTGACTATCTGTAAATGTAGTTTCCTGCTCTTAATTGTGAATGCATACTTGATGGTTTTAAATGCTCCTGAAATTAAGTGCTGCTTGACGAGCCTATACAGTATTGTGTTCATAATATGTGATGTCACTGAAGGCCTAAGGTTGAAATGCACGGCCCGCCACTGCTCTTATGCTTGTTGACTTCAGAGGGCAGCGTGCCAAAACCCAGTTTTTCGGACTTTGTTTCCCAACATCTCCAGCTCACATTTAATAAAGTTTCTCATTTTTGGTTCGTGATTAATGGCTTGACGATTTTATTCCCACCAACAGGCCCATTGCATGTTCGCATTTTTAAATTGGAGCATGGAAAGGGATCAGTAAATACTGCCTCTGCCCACTATGGCCGTCCAGCCCTGCTTTGTGTCCTGCCTTATATGGCAAGATGCCTGCAGAGTTGGACTGGTCCCCTGATGAACGAGGCTTTTGGTGCTGCTAAAAATGCTTGGGCTAACGCTACTCTGGGGGCACACCCGTCTCAAACTGCTCCAGTTGCCCTCGGTACTTAAATCCAACCCACGGGTCGCAAGGACAATCTCGTTGTTAACTGTCTCTTCCAACTGGTGGTTGGATCCCGTCACTTGGGCTGTGGACTTTGCTTCACCATTCACCCACTGCACCGCAGCTACAAAACGCAAAAGGGGCTCAATTTTCATAGACTTTACATGCGGAAACGCTGGCTTATCCAGATTTTTCTTGCCATCGCAAGGCTCGCTGTGTTTGTTTACCACTTGACTGACTGTCTGCATTAAGCTCTGCGTTCTGGCGTAGCGGAGGGGTGTCCTTTGGACAAAATGTGTTGTTGGACTGCGGAATGAAGCTTGCAGTACATGGAGAGCACCCATTTCATACAAAATCTGAACCTGAGCCTACTTGTGATAATGAAAGAGTTCAAAACATTCGGTACTTTAGTGCCCTAAAAACAGGAAATTTCGAGCACAATTTCACAAAAATTTAGTATGTAATACACACAATACATTACATATTTAAGAACTCAGTGGCAGGTGGTGAGGTTTGGACGTGGACCTTCATTGGGTATTTAGTGACCTAATCCACTTTTTCATAACGTCTTCACAAAATAATATACAAAGAAATAGGCTATTATGGCATGCTGCTAAATTGTTATTGAAAACAACTTCGAAGATTCATGGACGATTGCTAGCGATATCCCGAATGCACAGCCTCCTTCCTGTCTGTCTAAGATAACTGTTCCACTCATACATACCAGCTCTAAAAGGGGTTTCTTTGTTGAGATGTGCCAGGCAGTAAAATTGATGGTTGACCTAGCCTCATAAAGTCAATTTTTTTGTTGAAAAGTGTGCTTTGAAAGGGAATTTTTAATCATGGTCTGCCATCGTCCTCCATCGTAAATCAAGCCTTCATGCACATGAAGCTTAATCAATCAGTGGTTAAATGTAGCTGAACCAATGAGAGTACAGAGAAACTCACTCATCACCAGGCAGCAGAGAAGGCATTCAGGAGTGTAATCTACAATCTGATTGGCTAAAAGAAGAACCCTTGATTTCATGTGTGTGTGTGTGCGTGTGTGTGTGTGTGTGTGTGCGTGTGCGTGTGCGTGCGTGCGTGCGTGCGTGCGTGTGTGTGTGTGTGTGTGTGTGAGAGACTCTTGCACTCATGATAGTGAAGGCGTTGGACGAAATAACGTCCATGGCAACACATAGAAGCTGAAATCTGATTGGACCAAAAAATAAAAAAATAAAAAAAACCACAAACGATTCTTAGTCACACAGCCAAGACACTCACGATGAAATAAAGACTAATGACTGCTGAAAATAAATTATTACAATTTAATGTACCGGTAAGTTGTAAGTCAAGCTGGTTTTTGGTTTCGATAGTATGTGTACATGCAGTGAAGGCTTTGAATGCTCTGCTGGGAACTTAACCTTTTGCGTGGTACAGTTCACATTCCAAATCCAGTTTCATCAGCGTGATTTATTTCTCACCCCGAGGTCAGTTCTGCAGGGAGCGTTGGGGGTCACGATTTCTGTTGAAGAGTCAAGTGCGAGGTGATGAGTGCCCACAGGAAGGAATGTTTGTGTTTGACTTTGGAATCCAAAATAAACAATATCCTCTTGAAGTCAGGTGGCAACAAATGCACGTTTTTATTCAGGGTGGAATGAATGCATTTCATGAGATGGATTTGTGAAGTTTATTTCAGAACTGTAGTTTATATCAACAACGGACTTTTTAAATGAAAGTTTAGGATTTTTTTTTGGAGTGCTTCATTGCATTCGTGTCTTCACCCTGTGTTTGTTGTAGAATTCTAAAAAAAACCCAATCGTTCACACATTAATATGCTTAGTTTGCTTACTAGACTGTATTTATCTTCATTTGTGTATATATATATATA
>NW_017842057.1:1750450-1759667 GCF_001891065.2 Hippocampus comes | reverse complement strand
TATCTCCCTATTTTCCTCTACTTTCGCTCCCCCCGAGCCTGTGACTGATCATGTCTTGGCCTTGTAGCTGCAGGTGCCATGTCAAAGTCTTGGCTGTATTCATGTTAAGTCTTGAGAATTGTTGCACTGTGCTTTGAAATGTATGCTACATGTGCTGAGGTTTCTCTGGCTCAAGCCATCCTTCCATTGAAGAGAATGGTTGGAGTCGATCAGTTTTTTTTTCCCTCCTCTTCTCGACTGTTTCCTTTCACATCTAAGATATTGCGGCACTTAACAGCGACCCGCCAGGCTTCTCGTTCTATCTCCCCCATGTTGGTTATTGCTGTCTTGTCTATGTTCCTCTGAACGGGTTGTAACTGGGAAGTAAATTATTTGTGTGTTTCTTGCATACTTGGCCAATAAATCTGATTCTGATTCTGATTGACGCTGATTGCCTGACACAGGTGCCGTTCCAACTGATCACTTTTGAACAAACCTAAATCAAGAGTGTTGTTTTAGCCGGCAAAATCGCAACTGTGGTTCTTTGTCTTATGAACCAAAAACTATGGGGTGAGATTTGTTTAAAATCTCACAAATATTTTCAAGAAAGGAACATTGGAAATTAATGACTCGCTGTGGCAACCCCTGAAAAGGGACAAGCCGAAAGGAGAAGAAGAAGATTTTCAAGAAAGGAAAATAGTGTGCTGCTATGCAATTTAAATGTAAGTATAGAATGTTGATCAGCTAAAAATGTAAACAAGTTCATCATTTATTATCGGGTGGAAATGTTGTATTTTTGTCTTCTGTATCGTTAACCAAGGGGGGAAAAATATCCAAATACAGTACACAATTATTCGATAGAATTTTCAGTAGGATATCCGAATACCGGGCAGCACTAGTTAGCGCGTCGAACTCACAGTGCAGAGGTCGTGGGTTCGATCCCGGCTCTGGCCTTCCTGCGTGGAGTTTGCATGTTCTCCCTAGACCTGCGTGGGTTTTCTCCGGGTACTCCAGTTTCCTACCACATTCCAAAAAAATACATGCGTGGCAGGTTAATGGAACGCGAAATTGTCCATGGTTTGAGTATGAGCACGGATGGTTGTTCGTCCTGTGATTGGCTGGCAACCGGTTCAGGATGTCCCCCGCCTACAACCCGAAGACAGCTGGGATAGGCTCCAGAACCTGGTTCGGAAAATGGATGGATGGGTGGATATATGCACACACACGCACGCAAAGGAGTGTCAACCATTGGGGCAGTCTTGGTGTAAGGTAAACAGGTCATAGTTTTGGTTGTGGTGGGTACCTTTCCGTTCGTGGTAATTTGTAAGCCCACTCTCCAGATTCATCTACGACACTTGATGGAGAGGCATCTAACAATTAATCATCAGGAGAGGAATGGTTGTGGCAGATTTTTCCAAAGATGTGTCCAGCTCGCTCACTTGATAGTCACCTTGTGGCCCATTTTAATGCTAAAAATTCCAGCTTGCGTGCATGGTAGTGATCGTTGTTCCCGGGGGATGGTTAATGTGCGGGAGTCACAGGCAATGACTCTAAGTTTACCATCCTGCCTCTAACACGGCACTGCACCTAGATCAGGGGTCGGCAACCCAAAATGTTGAAAGAGCCGTATAGGACAAAAAAAAAAAATATATGTCTGGAGCCGCAAAAAGATAAAAGCCTTCTATAAAACTTACAATGAAGGAAACACATGCTGTACGTATGTAGGAGACTGGACTGTCTCAGAATTGTTTATGTTATTCATTCCTTTGTTGTGTGTTCACAAACGCCCCCATAGAATTTATTTTGTGATTTCCTCGCTTGATTTTTTTGTTTTGGTGCGTTATTTTCGCTTTTCTTAGTGTCAGTGAAGTGATCATTAGTTTCCGTTTTTCAGAGGCTGTCTTTGAACAGCTCTCGAGTCGAACGAGAAGAGAGAAGACACGGAGTCGGATGCAGACGTGTCTGTGTTTGTCGAGACCGTTAAAAGCATAAATAAAGTGTACGTTTTAAAAAACCAACACCAGAGCTCTCCTTTTTCGGAGCTGCAACATGTATCTACATCTATTTGAGCTATATTAGCCTACTATCAAAATCTTTTTCCATTTTCAAATTTTTTTTATAAAGCTCCAGGGAGCCACTAGATGTCGCTAAAGAGCTGCATGCGGCTCTGGAGCCGCGTGTTGCCGACCCCCGACCTAGACCTTGGTGTGAAGCATCAGTATGTACAATGAAAAGTTGAGTTGGAACCTTACACTGGCGGGTGAAGCAGACAGTCGATTGGCTGTTCAAGTACACGCTGGTGCTGGTCAGTCCACATCATCGGCGTATTTGAGGTGACAACAGGCCTAGCTTTCTTTGTTTTTGTTTTGTCTGTCTTTTATTGGGCATTACTTGGTTCTGTTTTGAGAAGGTCATAAAGACAACTCGCTTTCATAGCAAAACCAATTGTAATGATTGGGGAAACACTTTTCATGACACTGATCAAAGGGTCATTAAATTCAAGACCATCTGGCTAGTACTTTAATTTGCACATTTATGCGATGCAAGGTGCTGACGGGTTCGCTATTCCAACTCATGACACACACATTACGAGTGAAAAGCATCAAATGCACTTCAGTATTCAGGACCTGACTCCATAGTCTCTTCCGCACAGGCATTATGTGACATTGTTCTAATATTAAGCCCACTATAATGTTGCCTTGCTGGCTCACACAGAACCTATCGTTGGTCGCAAAATGCTGCACCGGTGGCATGACATTCCGTAATGGAGGTGTAATGGCGTTTGTGTCAGCACTTTTGCAGCTTTGAATGAACTGCTCTGTCTCAGTAACACAGGCAGCGGTAAAGTGCAACAACTGCTTTCAGTTTTTGGTGTATCAATGGCTAAATGCCATTCTTCCGGTTATAGTATCTCATTGCAACCATAATTTAGATCTTTACTTGCAACGATACTTCCGATCCTGTGACACAAAGAATGCAATTTGTAAATAATGTGATTACATGAACAAACTATACAAAATAAAAAGTTACCTTGACAGTTTGGTTTTATAAGTGTATTGTTTGCAGACAGTTAGATGCCCACAGCTGCAGCCAAAAACAGTAATGTTGCAGTTAGGCAGTGTTGTGGAGCCATGTGCAGAGAAGTAACGGAAGCAAGGCAAGAGTGCCGAATGTTCTCAAAAAAGATTTTTTTTCCCTCCAAAAAAGAAATCGGCAAACAAGGTTGAGGAAAAATCTCAACAATACAAATGTATTTAGGTCTAACAAAATGAGACGTCAGTAACAAAGAAACAAAAGCCGCACCCTCACTCAAGGACAGGATTATAATAAGGCATGCCATGGTCCTCAAATGGGCACCAGTGTTTGGGTTCTATTTCCCCTGCCTTCTTGTGTTTCTGCAGATCTTGTGAGTGAAATGGGGTGTGGCTGGTTCCAACTCCAGCAGAATAAGACACACCTGATTCTTCTCAAGCAACAGTCAAGAAAGACTCACTACACACCTCTGCCAGATTATTCCATCATTTTTGGTGAGTACACCAGCTTCGAAGGTCACTTTTAAGTGTGCTTTGTCTATTTTTGGATTCTAACTTTTTGTCTCACCTGGTGCTCAGGTCTTGCGTTGCCTGACCTTACTGTCAGCCAGTCTCCCATCTCTGCAACCGGCTATATCACGGAGTAAAATAAACCTACCTTTTCTGAATTGCCCCAGTCTCTTCTTTTGTGTCATTTTAACAGAATAATCTGGCCACAAAAAATAAGATGGAGTCTTAGGCTGGCAAGACATAACCTATTCACAGCACGCTGTATACCGTCATGCTGGGTAACAACTTAATTTTTTTTTTTTTTTTGATGTGTTGTGAACACAGTACGCTGGGACGAATGTCTACGTTTACCTTACCAGGCACAGAAGAAAAATCCCCTGGCAACACTGCTGTACCTTTGACTCATTGAAAAATGTCCCTGTGCTTGCATCAAGCCCGGTTGATGTCACACCCCCCAAGAGCCACCCCACTGATATTGGTAGGTTCGTCCATTCCGCACACAACACTGTAAAAGTGCCACTCGTATAAAACATGAGGGCTGTCCTAACATTAACTTTCATATTAAGGTGGGGGGGCCACAAAATATTGTCTCGTGGTCGGCAAATGACCCACGGGTCACCGGTTTGAGACCACTGCTTTAACGGAGACCTAGATTGTTACGCAGCTTGGCGCTCATGTTGAGCAATTAGCAACTCACTTGACTTCAACCACTTCATCAAATCCTCCTGCAGCTGCTGCTCATCCACCCCGGGAAAATCAGTCAGCCCAGCCCCTAAGTTATTCATACCTACACCTTCCAGGTATTCAGGGGAAGCAGGGACATGTAACCAATTTCTCCACTAATGTATGCTTATTTTTAACCAGCAACCTTTTACTTATTCAAGTGAAAGTTAAGTTGCTTTTATCAGAGATTTACTAGCTGGTAAAGCCCCAGCCTGGGCAGCTGCATAGGCTAACAGTAATTCACCTCATTGTCCCACCACTGATGGTTTTACCGCAGAAAGATACCAGGTTTTTGATCACCCATGACAGAGTAAGGAGGGTAGCAAATGGCGACTCTCTTTCCGCCAGGGTAGCCATACAGTTTCCTCTTTCTCCGAAGATTTTCACATCTCAGCAGGAGAATGTGGTTGGAATGAGAAGGCCCTACAGGGGGTGTTTTTTAGAGGCTTAAGTGAGGAAATATGAGCTAGCAGCACATGAGAGTAGCTCTCCTATGGGATTGATTTCTTTGGCACTTTGGTTGGATGACAGACTAAGGGAGAGGTGTTGGGAAAGATCAATCAGGCATTCCTCCTTCAATCTCTCCAGCAGACCCTCTCAACGCCTGCCTCTTCTGTGCCCCGCTCTGCTGAACGACCATTCCCCGTATATGCTCCAGCTCCTGCCTCTGTGTCCTTCTTTCCTTATGAGCCCATGCAGCTGGGGAGAAAGAGACTCTCTTAAGAGGAAAGACTCTGCATAAACCAAAAGCTCAGGGGGCATGGCTCAGTGGTAGAGTGGTTGATTCCCACCCCAAAGATTGGTTCGCTGTACGAATTCTGCTCCGATCGTTATGGACATGATGTGCACCGACTGAGCTGGACAAGAGCTGGATCGACCACTCGGAAGCGCTGCTATGACGATTTCTTCATTGACCAACTGGATTCAGAGGGGGACCAGACCAATCAGTTGCCTCCATCTAATAGGGTAAGATGGAGGCAAGTGATTCGCTGTGGCGATCCCTGAAGGGAAAAGCCGAAAGGAAAAGAAGACGACCCGTCTCTCCGAAGGCGTCTCCCTGCAGTTTTCATCTTGTTAAATAGACTTTTATATCATTCTAACTAATATTGTATACCAATATTGTGTCAAATGTTGCCCACTCTTCATCCATTGTAGCCTGGTCATCCTGGAAAGGGGGATTCTCCCGTCTGTGGCCCCTTCTCAAGGTTTCAAATTTTTCCCCAGATGGTTTTTTTTGAGTTTATCCTTGCCCTCCTGGGGTCAATGTCAGGGGATGTCGTGAAAGCTTGTAAACTGTGGGTATGCGAATGCCTTTGAGACTGTTTATGATTAAGGGCTATCTTAATAAATGTGACTTGACTAGAAAAGACAGAAACACGACTCCCATCACTGTAGTGATAATAACTATGCTGCTCTTACGTGCACATGTGGACTTGAATCACTTGTGTCGTTAGAGGCTAACAGAGCAAAGCAATGTGAAACGAAATTGCGATGGGCAGTGTGTGAATCAAAGTGTTTATGTTGACTAGTATATGGCAGTGTTGTCACCACAAGTGGAACACTCATCTGACTGAGGGAAGCACTTTTTTGTTCCCCAGGGTCTTTCAGCATTTCTGTAATTTGAATGCAGCCTAGATCACTTGCATATTTTTTTTTGCTGATGCTCTTGAATGAATAAGGCCTGTGTAATTATAGATGACTGCAGTAGAAATGTGTCGTACCCTTTCGCTCCCAGACAACTGCTGTCTGTGGTACAAGGAGCGTTGGCGCTTGACTGAAAGAGAAGATTTAACCGTCACCACAATGAGCACATTCTTAATGCGCTGAGATTCAGGCTGCTGTCACTGAGCCAGCATTCCCCACAGCTAAGGGAGAAACCAGCTTTGTGCTTAATGTCAAGTACGCATGTGCTTGCTTGAAATCATCAAAAAGTCTTTGATGGAGGTTGACTGACACAATAATTTCCCTTCCAGGGCTTTAGTGAGCAATGAATTCACACATACACACATTCATCTCACTGTGCAGCGGTCGTGGGTTCGATTCTGGCCCCAGACTTCCTGTGTGAAGTTTGCAAGTTTTCCCTGTGTCTGCGTGGGTTTTCTCCGGGCACTCTGGTTTCCTCCCACATTCTCAAAACATGCATTGTCGGGTGACTGAATGCTCCAAATTGTCCCTTGGTGTGATTGTGAGCGCGAATGTTCGTTCGTCTGTGCGCCTTGCGAATGGCGGGCAACCAACTTGTCTTCGCCTACAGCCTGAAGACAACTTGGATAGGCACCAGAATGCCCGCGACCCTTGTGAGGATAAGCTGATTAGAAAATGGATGGATGGATGGATGGACGTACAATTTTCAGTAGTTTTTGAGGATTCAACAATGTGCTGAACAGGAACAAAAACTATCATCAAGTCAGAAAATACCGACAAATGCATTAAGCTGTCATAGACAATACTGGATCTTTCATTTCCAATGAAGCTTCCATACATCCAATTTCTTATCCCATATCCCAGCTTCGATCTTCCTCTATGTAAATACACATTCTCTCCCGTGCCTGCGAGGGTTTTCTCCGAGAACTGAGGTTACTTACCACCTTTCAGAAATGTGCGATTTCAGATTCTAATTTAGCATTATGTGTGAATGATTGTTTGTGTTTTTTTGTCTATGCGTCCTGCGATTGGCTGGCGACCAGTGATGGGTGTATCCTGCCTCTCGCCCCAAGTCAGCTTGGAGAGGCTCCATCACGCCGCAAACCTAATGAGGATACATTTTCTAGAAAATGGATGGATGGATGGATAGATACAAAGCCATGAATCATATTATATTGCTTCGCTGCATCTTGTGTTGTTACCATTAGAGAAAGTCAAGTCAAAAAAACCTCTGTGACAATAATATGGTCTATGCGCCCCCACTAGTCTGAACATGGCATTCTGATTAATATTATGAAATATGAATTAACCAGCATAATCCACCTGCTTTTAACCATCTCAATGTTTGGCCATTTTTTTTCACTTTGCAATACATGGGTACCTCTAACTACCATATAAATACTGTAACGATGTATTGTATTGTGCAGTCTCACAACTTATGTTCTTGACAGCTGAGGCTAATTGCATGGCAATTATAACAAATCACTCCTACTCCTACTCATACTTCAACAGTTCAAATGAGGTGTGGCAGTTTGCTCTCAAGAATTGCTCTCTGGCATTAGGAGAGGCATGTGATGGATGGCAGATTCTAGGGTGGTGTGTTCGTAAGTGCCCCAAGTGCAGCTGTTGCTCTTGTGTTTTGTTTTGTTTTTGTCAGTGACTTTGAGCCAATAGGTGGGTGGTGTGTCTTTCAAGTACATTGTTGTTGGCCCAAAACCAAAACCCAAGACACCTCGAAGCAAGCCCTCGCACAACATCCAGTATCAGGTTTCCTGTCCAACATGATGCTCTCATACTGAGTTCATTTGGAACTTTTTTGGGGGGTGTTTCTCTTTGGAAAGCTCAAGCTTAGCTGCTCCAGGTTTTATGAAGAGTGAAACACTGGATGAGGCAACAGAACCTCCCAATACAACTTTTGTGTCTTTAGACCAGCAAATAAGACTCCAGTAAGGGAAAAAAAAATCTTTATTGAGGGAAATGGGTCAGTAGGTTTCCATCCACCTGTGGGAAGACCAGTAAATTATGAATCAGGGAAATATTCATCAGTACACGTTTTAGAAGTGTGAAAGGCCCATAAAATGAATGACTCTCCAGAGGAAACAGGTGATATGGTAAACTACATTAAATGTCGATGAAAATGATTTTAATGACTTTATGTAGCTCAGGAAATGAGCATTATCTCAAACCCACAACTTTTAATGATGTGCTCCTCATCTGTGGAACAAACTCCTTGAAGACCTGAAGTCTGCTCAAACTCTCAGTTCAATCACGGCTGAAAACATTAGTTGACTGCACCATTTTCATGAATGTATCCTTTGTTTTCCTTTTAATTCCCGTTTTACAGCGGAATGTGACCCGGGATGATCAATGGAGACATGACATGGTTGATCAAGATGGAGTTAATTGATAAGAAGTTACAAATAGCTTGAAACAATTTCTTCTGTTACAGACAAGCTCTGGTGTGACTGCACTAATTTTAAACGCGTCACTACGCATTTACGTCTAGACAGAGCATGTGCAGCCGGTCAAGCCAGCTAAACACACCGACTTATGCTGCATTCGACCTCAAAGCATTTGAGGCGAATATAAACAACAAAGATGGCTGATTCCGAAAAGTTGTTTGTTGTTCTGGTTCACAAAACATTTTGAACTCCAGCAAACCTTCTTTATAACATCATTCATTTCTATAAATAAAGGAATAATTTATCTTCATAGAATTTCATTCATTTCAGAAAATAACTTCATGCAGGGAGAGATGCAACATACAGTATCGTTACACAGTCAGTACGAATCCTGTCATGTTATGTGAAGTCATGATTTCTGTCCTGTTTTTGTTCCAGTCTCTGGCAGGATTTGAGGGCGTTCCCTGTCACGAATCTCATCATTAACCATCTGCCTTAAAAAGAACAGCAACGTCGACTCCTTGCTGTCGGCTTTTTCAGCCTTGCTCATGACTCACATTTCCAAATGCCTGTATTCTCTAGACCAGGGGTGTCAAACTCATTTCACATGGTGGGCCACATACGGCCTCGGTAGATGTCAAGTGGGCCGGACCATTAAAATGATACAATACTTTGCTATAAATAACCAAAACAATATGTCTTTCCTTTGTTTTGGTATAAAGAAGCACAAGAACATTAGGAAAATGTTGAAATTTAATGAACATATCTTTTACAAAACATTTCATGAAGCACCTTACATTTCCTTCGACAAATGTGCAATTTACTTTTATCATTCACATATATGCATTGCAACTGATCCCACTGATTGTACAAACTTTAACAAGTAATTGGTATTGAAAAATATAGTAATGCACTTTAAGATTAAAC
>NW_017842057.1:1747305-1748949 GCF_001891065.2 Hippocampus comes | reverse complement strand
GATGTCAAGTGGGCCGGACCATTAAAATGATACCTTACTTTGCTATAAATAACCAAAACAATATGTTTTTCCTTTGTTTTGGTATAAAGAAGTACAAGAACATTAGGAAAATGTTGAAATTTAATGAACATATCTTTTACAAAACATTTCATGAAGCACCTTACATTTCCTTCGACAAATGTGCAATTTACTTTTATCATTCACATATATGCATTGCAACTGATCCCACTGATTGTACAAACTTTAACAAGTAATTGGTATTGAAAAATATAGTAATGCACTTTAAGATTAAACAAGATTCATAAAGAAAGCAAGTTTTAAAGCATTTACACGTGCATATAAAATCTAAATGTAATCCCTGCCTACACCTTACAAACTAAGGAGAGTGCTATTAAATGTGTAAATGTGAGAGTGCTATTGATAGCGTCTGCTGTCATGGGTCTGTCTCAGTGACAGACTGAGGCTGCTGTTGTCTTCTTCTCTGATCAAAACAGTGTCCCCTTGCGGATACTCAATGAATTGCACCTGATTAAAAATATTAATTCTGTGTCTTTAATGCATTTTTTTCACTTTTACATTATCCTGCGGGCCTGATTGAACCTACTTGCGGGCCGGTTCCGGCCCGCGGGCCGTATGTTTGACACCACTGCTTTACATAATCATCTCGCGGGCCGGATTAAACTCCTTTGCGGGCCGGATCCGGCCCGCGGGCCGTATGTTTGACACCCCTGCTCTAGACATTCATGAGTTTTGCCTCGTGGTTCACATTTTCTGGTATTTTTCACATAAGTAGTTCTTGTTCATAGTGTCATTCCCAGTTTGTACCATACGTGTATTGGATTTCCTCATCCTTTTGTGACAAGGGATTTATGTTTAAATTTGTCCCTGCCTTTTGCTTGCCATGGTGACAGGTGAAACCACTGGTGGCCAACTTACTTTGAACGTTGCCACTCACTAAGCCCACCCAATACATTGACTTCTCCTCTGCGTTTTCACGTAATTTTCTGTATCTATGGCGGAAATAGTACTATGTATGCCATAGGGTGATACAAATAAGTCTGGGAGAAGTGCTACATGCATATTTCATTGGTAAGAATGCGATTTCAAACTTTGTCTGAGTCCTACTCAAAATTTCTTCTGAATGTTATATTTTGTTGTTAGAACCATCAACAATGACATGTAAGCAAAGCACATCACGACAAAATTTGCTACAAAATGTTTCCACAGGGCTCAATTCTGGGGCCTCTGCTGTTCTCACTGTATCTGCTCCCATTGGGTTCCATATTAAGGAAACATGGTATTTTCTTCCACTGCTATGCAGATGACTGCCAGATCTATGTCCCACTGAGCAAAAAAGACGCCTTCTCATTAAGGCCACTTCTATCCTGCCTGGAAGAAATCAAAACCTGGATGGCACAAAATTTCTTGACTTTCAATGAAAAGAAGACAGAGGTGATACTGTTTGGTCCCAGTGGCCCTTGTACATCCCATCCTGTCGACTTGGGCCTCCTGTCTCCTTATCTTAAATCAACAGTCTCAAACTTGGGCCTTAAACTGGACAGTGATTTCAAACTTGACCGGCAAATTGGTGCCGTTGTTAAATCCAGCTTCTTTCACCTTAGACAGCTGGCCAAAGTAAAACCT
>NW_017842057.1:1723489-1747192 GCF_001891065.2 Hippocampus comes | reverse complement strand
CCGTCCCTACACCCCTGCCCGGCGCCTCAGGTCTGCGGACCAGACATTATTAGAAGTACCAAGAACTAAACTGAGTCTCAGAGGGGATCGAGCCTTTTCTGTTGCTGGTCCCTCTCTCTGGAATGACCTCCCACTGAACATTCGGCAAGCCTCCTCACTGCCCACCTTCAAAACCCGCCTCAAAACTCACTTGTATTCTTTGGCATTTGACTCAACATGACTTAGTTTTGTTCTTGGTTTTGCTGTTCGGTGCTTTCTACCATCTTTATTACCGATTTGCTTTACTGTTTGTTGTATATGTTGAATTGCTCCATGTACAGCACTTTGTATGCAGCGATGACTGTTTGAAAGTGCTCTATAAATACAGTTGAGTTGAGTTAACCTAACCCAGTGGTTCTTAACCTTTTTAGAGGTACTGAACCCAACCAGTTAATATGCACATTCACCACACCCTTCACGCGTGAAAAATAAATAGATATTTTTTACAAATTCAAGATATAAAAAAAACACATTTATTAAAAACAGACAAAAAATAAATAAAATTTCAAGAGATAAGTATACTTTTTTTTTTTTTTTTTTATTGTACGACGCACTATCACGACATTCACACGTTGACTACTTAAGCGAACTAAATTTCCCACAGCACTGATTGGACATGTTGAGTCGCGTGTGTCTTACCCTCCATGGCAGAGGCTCTGTCGAACCCCTGGGGTTCAATCGAACCAAGGTTAAAAACCACTGACCTAACCTCTGTCAGTCACAATTCACGAAACTGAGATAATAATCTCTGAATGGTGGATGAAAACAGTGAAGTCTTTTAGAGGCTTTCATTCGTCCATACAGAAATCCTAGGATAAAACACGCACTTTCTCAGCGAAAAAGTAATAGAAGCTTTCGACAACGGTGGTAAGATGGCTGCCCTAAGGCTTCAGCTGCAAGAGCCTTTTATTGTCCATTCATGTATAAGTCATGAACAGGTGTAAGTGTGTTTCGTAGCTCGTTCCACGGTAATATGCTTCAGTTAGGCACACAGACAGACTGACATGAGACAGACTCTCTTCCTTGATTGTTAAGGGGTGGCTGAGCTTCCCGCCTCCCAAGTCCAGCACAGAGTGAACAGAGAAAAAAAAAAAAAAACAACAATAGAGTGAGCAGTGCTGCAGGCAAAACAAGCACTCACTCTGACGATTTTTCAAAAATATTCGGAACTATTTCAATGTGTAACGGGCGTCAAAAATTAGCATTCACTCAGTTATTTTGTATCATTCGGCAGCTCTGCATTTTGCCAAATAAACATAGTTTGGTGTTTACATTGGGTTTTTTTAGGGGGCAAAAGACACGTTTTATGTGGCAAACCGTGATGCGAAAGCACTTAGTCTCATGTTCAGGTTCACAGGTTTCAGTTGGAATCAATCCCAGGTGATTCGGAGTCAGAGAGCACTCGTGACTGGGAGAACTTGGGCACAAACTGACATCCGTTCATATTTTCACAATGAAAAAAAAAATCCATATACTGTCCTTCAATTAACATAATATGCATATATATTGGAATGCAGCTGGAGAAACCCATTGCAAGCATGGGAAAAAGATGCAAATCCAGTCAGAAAGATCCACTATGCCTAACTGGCAATCATATTCTGGTTAAAAATGTGATCAATTATTTTTTGTGTGTTTTTGTGTAGTGTAGATGAAATAATAGGTTCCCATAATTTTCTTTGTACAAAAGAAGCATATGAGCAAGGTTTTGGTATCTTCTCTTATCCTTTTTACATTTTATGTAGTGTCTGCACAAGGTGTGGTGGTTTTCGCTTGATCATAACCAGTCACATCAGGAAAATCAGTTGCTGCCCCTGTGAGGACATGGTGCATGACGATGTGCAAGAGGCCCCGTGTGAGCAAGATCAAGTGGAATCATGTTAAGCAACAGGAGAGCTTTTGTTTTTCCGTGAAGTGCTGGGGCTGAGGTAGCACATGGGTCATGTGAATTGTCAGTGTTCATCATCACAGCCATCTTGGACATCCTTGTTCCATGACAATAACAAGGCAATATTCCGTGACAGAGTTCAGACGGGACAGCTCCATAGTGTTCCCCTCATCAAGTTTGAATTCTTTCCTCATAGTAACCAATGGATGATTTTATTAATTGTGTGTAAAAAGACCGAGCTCTTTAAATAGATATCGAATAAATGAAGAGCACATGCATCAAACCTCCCCACCCTGCTTCATTCAGCTCTTGGGTTATTCCAATGCCTCCCTCTGGAGTTACTTGAAATGGAAATGAATTTGGGGATTTTCAAATATGCTGCCAAGAAATCACGCAGCTGTGCTCCTCGCAGGGCAGTTTGGAATCGAGATCAAACTGAGCACACGGACGATGTCACAGAGCTAAATGCAGCTCATGTGAACTTAGTTATTTGGAAATCAGAAGAGCTGAGTCATAGGTCATCATCTCCTCCATAGGAGGTGGGCAAGGCTGTCTGGTTGTCACTCGGAATTTACTGGTCCATCACAGATTAATTTGTCAGGTTCACAACAAACTTTTTTTTGTCACAGAATTTTTATTCATAGAACAGGTTCATGACATATTTATTAATAAAGACATTACCTTGCAAAATTGTCTTGCAATTAGTTATGAGTTAACCTGTTACTGTAGCTGCTGATGAAATATGACCAAAAGAACACCATACAATGCTGTGAGAATGAGCCCGATAGCCTTTTAAGGTCCAATGTGTAGAGTTCAAGACGAGTCCTTGTTGAATATGATGTGTTTCATAGACACAACCCGTCATCCATAGTCATTCATATTTCATCTAAATGTAATTTGAACTCTGAAGAAGCAACAGGTGAAATGGACCGGGACAAAGTATAAGATGTTCGATGTTCAATTATTATGTAAATCCATACAGCAGATGAAGACAAAAACGGACAGTGAAAAACTGAGAAAGCTTATTTTTTTTCCTGATCCTGCAGGTCATGTGGAGAGGGGCACCTATTATGCTGTTAGAAATTACTACTGTCCTTCCTGCACACTGGTCACTTCAGGCCCATTTGGTGCGTTACAATGCCAAAAGGTAAACATTCCTGGTTGATGGCATTTAATGTTTACCAAGACAGTCAACTTGAGTCTGTATGATGCAATGATATTATGCTATCATCAATGCTGTAAAACTTCTGTACCAAGTGTTTCATGGAAATGAGAAAAAGAGTTCATAGTAATAGTAATCATATGAATTCAGGTACGAAAAAAAACAAACAAAAACACAATAACAAATTCTTACTCTTAGAAACTTTTCTACATGGTCAATTTTGTTTATGTTAATATGACACATGCCTAAAAGCACATCTAATGTTAAAAGATAGAAAGCCTTGTTGGGCGGAATTGTAATAAATGCAACAGAGTTATGAACAATGTGCTTGTGGATCGGATCGACTTAAAGATAAAAGTCACTTGTTCAGTTGGGCAAACATTTCTCTGCTGTAGAATGAATCTGAAAGCAGAAATAATCTTATTGGTTGAGTTCTATGGCCAGGGAGAGAAACAAGCAGCTTGAAATGTTGGCAGTCCATTCAAAGGAAGATTAGGAATGCAGCTGCCATGTCACAACATTGCTACTCGAGGGGCTTGTTGGCCAGACAAACAGCAGACAGAATTTGAATTCCTCGAAATAGATTCACCTCATCCCTAAATTGACCTGAATAGACTGCACAGCACTGGGCTCATTCAGATGTTGGCTTTCACGTTTGAATAATACCATCAGATGTTTAAAAACATATTTCTAATGGAAAATTATTGATAACAACCGAAAAGTAATTTTACAAGATTTTTCCAAGTTCTAAAAGTGGTCCATTGAACGACATGTCTTTTCTCTTTTCTGTAAAATGACACGCAAGTGTTTAAGAACGGTTGATTGCAGTGCAGTTGCAGTTTTTCTGCTTATTCTTCATATCCAGCGCAAGTGAGTGAGAATTACTGAGATATGCCAAATTTTAAACCCTTGGGGACGCTGACTAGGAGTACTTCCTGGAACGACTCATCATGTGAATACAGTTTCTGTAACAAATGACAGTTTCAACTTCTGGCATGCATATTACAGAGATTTTAGCTGTTTTCTCAGGTCTTTGTGAATGTTTTCACAAGCATTATCATTACACGAAATGCCAACATAGCTATCATTTTTTTAAAACATACTTAGACTTGCATTATACAATTATCGTATTTTCCGCACTATAAGGTGCACCTAAAAGCATTCAATTTTCCCAAAAGCCGACAGTGGGTCCTACAATCCGATCCGCTTCATCTATGGTGTTACACAGTCTCTTTATGTTTTCCATTGAGTTGTTTCCCTGTTCCTATGCCATCTAGTGGCGATTATTAGCAGGAACCACTTGTAACCTAAAAGGGTTCTGCCCGACACTAATTGACATGCGCATTCGCCAACAACTGACTAAACGAAGGAAGAAGGAGACAAGCAAGACCTCTAAGGATTTTATCCCCTTGTAGATGTAAGCCCACGAGGTTTGTGTGCCTTTTTGTTGAATCAATTGTCTTCATAACTTTTGTCTTTCATTCATTGTTTTGTAATGCCATTTGTATTTTTATGTTTCATGTCTGCGTTTGTGATCAGCTCTCATGGCTTTACTACAGCTGCAGCACTTTGGAAGGCTCTATATAAATAAAGCTGCATTGTACTGTGTTGTATTCCCTTTAGCGTAGCTCCATCTAGTGGATGCTAGCGCAACCTCAGCCATTATTGAAGCTTCTATTCTAAGCGCCTTATAGTGCGCCCTATACATGAAAACACTGTTAAACTAGGCCATTCATTGAGGGTGCACCTTATAATCCGAAAGCGCCTTATAGTGCAGAAAATACGGTACATTCCAATTCTTTTGGCTAGTGGTCACTGATGGTGTAGCGATGCATTCGTCTGAGTTTGGTGCAGGCAGTGTGGGCTCAGTTCCCACTCAGTGACGGTGTGAATCTAAGCGTGAATGGTTGTCTGTCCGTATATGTGCCCTACGACTGATTGGCGATTAGTCCAGAGTGAAGTTTGCCATTTGCCTGAGGTCAGCTGAAAGGCTCCAGCACACCACGACCCAGAGAAGGATAAAAGGCGCTGAAGACAGATAGATGGATTTGTTTAGCAATCGTGTTTTTAAAATTTTTTTTTTTTTTTCCATTTAATGCATGCAAAGCGTCCTGTAAATATATACAGAACAGTGTTTTTGTCGCGCTAAAGCTGTTAATCAAGGTTTTTACTTAATCATCTGAGTTGCAATTCGCCCTGCTTCTTGGCTTCTCACTTTTCTGTTGAGGTTATAAGGCAGTTGAAACTATGAAAAGGCATTTATGCTGTTAAATGCAAGCCTGGAATTCCCTTTAAGTGGCTCATGTCACATGTTCTGTTGGCACTTGTTGGTACCGTTCTGATAAAGAAAGAAAAACCTTCAATTTTCACTGAATTCATCTGAAACTGACGACTAATTAAACTTGCCAAACTGTGTGTGGTCAAGCCACAAAGTTTCGAGGAGAGGGTCCTTTGGAAAGATGAAAGACAACTGGAGCTTTTTTGGCAAGTCACATCATCTTTCATTTTTCGTTTTCACCTTTTGTGAAACAGATAGGAATCTGCAGCATCCGGCACAAGGTGTCCCGTATCTGCAGCGTACAATGAATAAAAACTGTAAAGTCAATGTTTTATCGACATTACATTTGTCAATTTCAAGTGTTGTCAGTGGCCATTGTTGGCTTTTCTTTCTATCACTGAATGGTTCAGATTTTCAATTTTTTTTTTTGTTTTTGCAAAATGATCTGTTTGATTTTTCACTACTCAAATAGTAAGCCAGCCTGCTGACATTTCATGAATGAACTTAATACAATATATTTACATGAGCTCTGCCTGTTGACCTTCAAGTCAGCCTGTAAGATTATGTCCATCGTCTCCACCCAGTCAACAGCGAGATTGGCATTTTGAATAACATGCATTGATACTAGAAGTTATGGTACGTCCTGGGTCTTCTTAGGACAAAGAGGCTATAAAATACGGAGCACTTCTTGTCCATAACAGCAGGCATGTTGTGAGCTGACTGTATTTATGGCTGTTCTCACTGGTCGACAAAGTTGACCCGATAAGTAAGCTGATGGCCATTGTCCCAGGCATACAAAACCCTCTCTTTGGGATTATAATCGATTTGTGTGGTGAATGAATACTCATTGGTAAAGGCCAGACGTGGGATGGCCTCTGTGTTGGTGTGGGTGTCATAAGCATAGCGCACTTCTCCTTCCTTCTGGTTGTACACATTGACAGCATACAAGACACCACAGATGATGAAACAGTTGCCATAAGAGTTCCGCTTGAGACCTGTCCTCCAGGTGGTTTCCTTTTTTAAGGACAGGTCTCCAGGATCAAGTTTACTAATGACAATCACTTCCTGTTGGTTGTAGTCATAGTCTATTGAAGGATAGATCACCCACAGTCCACTTTCATCCACTGCAAAGTCAATATCAGAGTGACCTCTCCATTTCCATGGGGTGGTGTCCTCGTAAACCACATCATGCAACAATGTCCAGGCAGCCACGTATCGCATTTTCAGGTCATACTTGATGATGTTCTTGGTGAAGGCTCTATTGTAGTAGAAGGCTCCATTGTAAACCACGTGACCCGTGCCAATCCAATTGTAAGGAAGTTTGAAAAGGTTGCTCCAGCGGCCTACAGCAGGGAAAACGTTGCATTAGTTTCCGATTAAACCTTAAAATTTGATACAAAAACAATACAGATGATGTGCAACCTTCGAATAAACTGTGAATTACTGTGTATTTAACAAACCCAATTAAGGGGGTGTTTACCGAGAAATGGGGAGAAAAAAAAAAGATTTGTGTGTAAAAAAGCAGGTCACCTTTAACCTATGGTGGTGCGTGACCTTCATTACCGGAAATTGTTAGCGGTCAGCAGCCTGCAATTGCAGCTTGCGATCAGAGCTGTTGCGATGTATGTACTTTTTTTATGATTCTCATTCAGTTTGCTTCATCTACATTTCACCGATGGCACTGCTGAAGAATGGGAATCTGGTGCACCAGGAATAGCATTTCAAAATGGTACACGTGAGCTACAATAGTCATGTTCATGCATTTAGCATGCTGCAAAGGTGCATCTCATGCCTCCGTGTCAGATCTCCCACTCAAGTAGGTAGTGATTTCCTTTTCACAAACTCATAAACCCTTTTATCTACTTTATTTTTCTGTTTCAGTCATGTTAGGTGCCATCAGTCAAAATAACAGAGCATGTGGTATCTAATTCTCTCGACATATTAAGGTCATGCAAACAAATTGAGGCAATTATGGGAAGTTGGGAACTCCAAATTGCATGTCTGGTGTTCCCACTGCGTAGCATTTTGAGAGCTCCATATAAAGTCACTCTTCAGGAAGTTCAGGGCCTCTCTAGTGTGTTATAGTAATCAATATGTTCCACTCGTGTGTGTATGAGGATGTTATCTCCATGGTGCCAATGACAATGTTTGCACAATACCAGACTGTGTATAGAAACTGTATTATGTGACATGAACAACGTTTGCTTAGTAATTCAATACTGAACCAACAAATGGTGTACGTCTGGTGTCATTTTCGAATCACATCTGTCAGTCCTAACCTTTCAACCTCAGGAAGTGTGATTACGATTTGATAATATAGGAAGCCCATGATGAAGGACAAAAGCAGTGTGGTTGAAGACCACAACCACCCACATCACCAGAGTCAACCTACTGCTAATCCCTTCCTACTGGGCCTTGTTCAAAGGGAAGGCTCGGAGCCCATGTCAGAGGACAGCAGGCATCACCGCCACTCACCAAGATAGCTAGTCAACCGCACACAGCTCTGAGCTTACCTCACTGCAGGATGCTTTGAATGGAAGTGAGTTTCGAAAGCCCATTGTCCAAACACATCTACATCAACAAGCCAAATCCTATGAAGGCAGATCATCTTAACTTTTTAAAGAGTGTAATCCAATTCCTTGGTTGATGTGCATATAAAAGGAGTTGATTTTCCCACCCTCTGAACAATCAAGACCGAAATTCCTCAGACACAAGCAGTTTCACAGATTGCCTGCACAGAGTGAGCTTAATTCCATTAACCCCACATCCAATCGAGCTTTATTGTTATGGTTTTAACAGGGGAGTGAATGTGCCATGTCCTTCAAAACAACCACAATCTTGTGTCAAATGGAGAATAGTATGCCAGTTATTGCAGCCTTGGGAAGTGGTATGTACAGGGCATAGTGTTTTCCTCTTTACCATTTGCCTTAATATTAATGCAACCTGCTAAAATGATCAACAATAAATTAAAAGAACCAAACATTTTGTTCCCATTAAGCAGGGAAAATTTCACTCGCTTGGCGTGACCGTCCTGTAACAAGTTTGGTTTACAGGTGTGTATTTTCACGTCATGTAAAATTAGATTTCATCCTATGTAGCTTTTTAGCTTAAAGCTTGTTTGGATGATTGTTTCAATTGTTTCAGCTAGGTTTAGGGGAGTATGTGGAGGTAAAACGTTAGAATTGTGAATTAAGTTCCAGATCTTGATGGATGGAATATATAAATAATTAATAATACGAATTTTAAATCAACTCATTTGTCTTCTTATGGGCTCTCCATCCGTGCAGTGGTGGACAAGGAGATCGGGTGCAGTTTAAGATGAGTGGTTGTTGAATATGGGGAAGGTGCGGTGTGGCATGATTGTGGGATACAGAAACTGGCTCTTGGGATCGATCGATTGATCCATCCATCAAGCCATCCATTTCCTAAATCGTTAGTATTCATTTAGGTCCCTGGTGCAAACGGGGTAGTACGCCCTGGAATAGTCACCAGTCAATCAGAGGCTTCAATTTAGGCTTGCACCCAAATTTCTATTACATATATATTCGTTAATTGAACCTACCCTACTGTAGGTGTGAGTGTGAATGTGAAAGTGAATGATGCCCTGCGATTGACTGGCAGCCAATCTAGGGTGTACGTCACCTCTCGCCTAATTTCAGCTGCGAAAGACACCAGCTCACCTGTGACCCTAATGAGGACAAGTAGTATAGGAAATGGATGGATGGATAATCCTTAAGATTGTTTCTGAGGACATCATCTATATATCTTTTGTTTCAGTCATGACACTTGCATTTGTATCCTTCATGCATAGCCATGATGAAATTCCAAAACAAGCACACCTTGTTTGAAGTTCTCCAAGTTGCGAAACTCCACCAAATTGTTGCCATAGTAATAGTTGGTAACGTAGATCTTCGAGTCTTTGGCCAGTGGATCCTTCATCCAGGCTCCTTCATTACGACCATAACTGTGTTGCTTCTCTGGCTGCTCGATTGATGCTAGAGTCCCTTCACAGTGAAGGAGTTTCCCTGTAAAAGAAAAGGTTGAACATAAAGCATATACATTTGTGATTCCAGTTTGAATTTACACTTAACAATTGTTGTGTCATGGTTCTGTTTGTGGCCAACAGGTGGCACTGTAGGGCTCCGCCTGCAGCTGCACACCTGTTGGTCATTGTGTCATTAGTTGTCTGTTTTAAAAGGACTCCCTGCACGACCACTCGGTGTCCGGTCATTGTTTGTTCTGTCATGTTTCTGTTGGTAGTTTTTTGCTTCAGCCATGGTTTTTGTTTGTTACTTTGGATTCTTTTTGTTTTCATGACTTTCTTTGTTCTGGATTTAGTTTTCTTATCATTTTGTTAATACAGTTCGTCAAGTACAACCTGCTCCTTCCTCCTGCCTGCTTTTTGGGGTTCACCACCACCGCGCAACGTGACATGTTGTTTGGTTCCATATTTCGAGAACCAACCAAAACTTCCGCTTCAACAATGTTTTTCCAAATATTTGTTGCACTGTGAACCATTAACACACTCAACAATAATTGCGTGTTTATCTGTGTGTGTTTTGGTGAGGTGTGTTTGTTCCATTAAACCAAGAATAACAAAACACAATACATTTTGCAAGACGTTTAATGGTCGTAATGCAATCCTGTCGTCAAGTCAAATTTATTTATATTGCCTTTAAACACAAAAATCTCAAAAGGCTTCATATGCCCAAATTTAGGAAATATTAAGAACATTCTTTGATCGAAACCCTTAGCAGGGGAAGGAAAAAAAACACATCTGGGGAAAATGCAAAACCCTAAGAAGGGGCTGCAGATGAGGGAATCCCCCTTCCAGGATGATCAGACTGCAATGGGTGCAGAGTGGGTAGCATTTAACACCATGTGATGCTATACAATGTTAGTTAGAATAATGTAAGGGTTCATCCATTTTCTACCGCTTATCTGGGGTTGGGTCGTGGGGGCAACAGCTTTAGCAGCAAAGCCCAGACTTTCCTCTCTCCCGCTACTTGTTCCAGCTCTTCCCGGGGGGATACCGAGGTGTTCCCAGGCCAGCTTGGGGACAGTCTCTCCAGCGTGTCCTGGGTCATTCCCGGGGCCTCCTGCTGGTGAGACATCCCCGGAACACCTCATCAGGGAGACATCCAGGAGGCATCCTAATCTGATGCCCGAGCCACCTCATCTGGCTCCCCTCGACGTGCAAGAGAAGCGGCTCGACTCTGAGCCTATCCCGGATGACGAAGCTTCTCACCTTATCTCTAAGGGAGAGCCCGGAAAAAAAGCTAATTTCTGCTACTTGTATCCTGGATCTCGTTCTTTTGGTCACGACCCATAGCTCGTGACCTTAGGTGAGGGTTGGAACGTAGATCAACCAGAAAATTGAGAGCTTTGCCTTTTGGCTCAGCTCCTTCTTCACCACGACAGACCAATACAAAGTCTGCAAGAGTAAGTAAGAGTCAATTTAATGAAATGAGGTTCTGATATTTTAGGAGAACTCCTTCTCGAAACCTGGCCCGGTTGATCGATGAGGTAATCTCCGTGGAAGCGCCTCTGAGGAGGTGATCCGATCAGCCGGAGCAGAATCCGTCCATAGACATCCAGTGGGGTCATCATCACTTCACCTACCTTTCCAAGCCAGGGAGGAGGGGTTTAGGAGAAAGAGAAGAGGCAGTCAAAGAGGACAACATGTAGTTCAAATAAATGCAAGCATATACAAATAAATCTTGAGTTAAGTTTTCTGTATGCCTAAACTAGTCGTGTAGCACCACCTCAGTAGAAAACATGTCAGTATGCAATGCAGCAGTAGGTAGTAAATCGGTATGGAATGTGTAATGCTATAATTTATATAGAGTTTTGTGTGTTGTAAGAGTCCAGCATAGCGCTAGTTAGCCATAGCTTGACAGACTTCACATTCGTTCTTACAAGCTCACTAATCACTTCTACCCCAGCCTGCTATAATGTGGACTGTCAAGGAAGGCTCAATCAGCAATCTATGATTCTAGAAAGAGTGATTGTGCCTTCCAAGTTTGGGTGAAGGCCATCCTACTTGAGCAGGTCGGTCTCATCATTGCCTCTCGCGGGCAAGAGTCCAGAGAAAATTACTCAATGCCGACTCATCTTTCTGATGAGATTATTAATCCTGGCGATATTCTCCTTTGTCATCTCCGATTGCCTCATTCTAGTATCAATGGAGCTGACATGTACCACAATGTCTGATGAGCGAGTGTTAGCTTTTTGCTGGTGTATTGACCTGTTGCGTGCCAGCTCACTGAGACGAGCTTCAAAGTCAGGTGCTCTGGCCCCAGAAATGCACAATCCTGTTGCTGGATTTTTAATTATCAAGCTGCTAATGCTAATCAGGCTAGTGGGTTTGCTACAACTGTTGTGTCAGCCACATCTACCACATTAGTCTGCTCTAGCTGACAGGCACGTCCCTCTATCACAGAAAGCCTCTTAATGAGAAGGATGCAATTTGTGCAAGTGTAGCAAAAATACATACTTACAATTAATTGCCTGGTGAACAATGGCAGTTTGAGCAAATGAGCAGCCAAAGACCCCTGGTGGTGTCTGAGCAGTGTGGCCGAAACCGGTAAAAATCGACGATTCACTGCTTACAAAAATTAAAATCAGTCTTCAAAAGTAAAAATGTAGGACACAGTTGAGGGGAAATCGAAAAAAGAATAGAGTTTGTTCATCTCGCCTGTATTTGTCTGGCGGAACTAGCGCAAATTGGATGTGGAGTAGTTTGCTTAGTCTTGGGGCCTTAGTGACAAAACACTGTAAAAAAGATGGGGAAACCACCAGTGACATGCATCGTGGATGTTACATCTGGATTCTCTTGCGTGTACTGTAAAAGGTAAACCAGTGATTGGCTAAGAGTAACATGACAAACACATAAATATCAGTTTGTCATGGAGAGACATTACTTTGCAGACGTTGAAGTCATAAGTATGTCTCCTTCCAAAAAAACGAAACTATATGCCATCGGTGAAAGTGCTGCTGCAGTCATACTTACTTTTCTACTTTCTTTCTTTATTTTATTTTATTATTGAGCTAAAACTGCACAGCATCAAAATGAGAGACGTTTCTGGTAACTATAGGTAAGCTATTTGAGTGGGTTTACATGAATTAGAGGTCAATCAATTTTAGTCAGACAAAGTATATTCGAAATGTAACCTGCTCTGTGGAGAGAAGGTCGACTGTTGTTGTTGCTGTTGTCAAGCAGTAGTACAATAGTGGGGGCTGGTCTCTCGGTGGCTGCTGTGCTTTGGCTGGTGATGATCGTCGTGGTTGGTGCAATGGTAGTGGTTGGTGGGATAAAAGCAGTCTTGGTGGTGGTCGTCGTGATACCGGTAGCAAATGCGGTAGGTGTGGTAGTCTCTGCAACTGTAGAATCCATGGTTTCAAGTACCATTTCAGCTCCGCCGTCCTCAGACTGGGTTTCGGTAATATGATGGCGTGTGTATGTTTTGGCTGGGTTGTCTGACAAGAAGCAGAAACATTGGGTAGTTAGCCTTGATGACGTAACTGCATATGAGCAAGTAAAAATGACAGTGACAAAGCCGGTGGATGAGTTCTACCGGGAATTCCTCAAGGCTCTGGATGTTGTGGCATTGTCCTGGTTGACACGTCTCTATCACACGGACATATGGGACAGTGCCTGTAGATTGACAGACTGTGATGGTGGTCAGTCTTTTTAAAAAGGGAGACCGGAGGGTGTGTTCCAACTACAGAGAAATTAAACTCCTCAGCCTCCCTGGAAAAGTCTATTCAAGGATATTGGAGGGAAGGGTCCGTCGCGAGCTTGAAAAACAGATTCTGCGGGAGCAATGTGGTTTTAATCCTGACCGTGAAACAAAAGACCAGCTCTAAACCTTCCGCAGGGCCCTTGAGTGTGCATGGGAGTATGGGGTCCCAAACACCCTGATAAGGGCAGTTTAGTCTCTGTACCAACGATCCCATAGTTTGGTCTACATTACCGCCAATAAATCGGATCAATTTCCAATGAGGGTTGGACTCCACCAAGGCAGCCCTTTGTCACCGATTTTGTTCATAACTTTCATGGACAGAATTTCTAAGTGCACCCGAGGCATTGAGGGGGTCCGGTTTGGTGGCCTCAGTATTGTATCACTGCTGTTTGCAGATAGTGTGATGATGTTGGCTACATCAAGCCGTAACCTCCAACTCTTACTGGAGTGGTTCATCTGATTTTTAAGTGGGTGGGATGAAAATCAGCACTTCCAAATCCAATCTAAAAATCAAGATCCTCAGTCGGAAAAAGGTAGAATGGATGAATTTTTGGAACAGAAAGTTGGTGCTTAGAATTGAAGCGGATCGATACGGGACAGGAGAATTGAACCAATCTCTGTATTCGTCAATGGACTCTACTTGTTTACTTTCAAACTTAGCTGGTAGCAGACGTGTGTGACGTAATGCACGCTGTGATCATGACTTTTCTGATCTACTGGTGAAAGGAGACTGATTCTCTCCTCGTTCATCTATATCTGCTTCAAGCAACACGGTGCATGTTTGTTTCAGTATTTAAATGAGTCATCAACTTGTCTTGACTATTCCATCATCACTGAAGGAATGGATGAAATAGTTGTGTAATCCTGATGGGAATACTCAATGTAAATGAGTACAGCATATAATATATTGTTGTTTCTATATCCCATTCATCTCCTTTACAGAGAGCTAGAGAGGGAGGGAGAGATTGGGAACAGCCCCTGGAATAACTGTCCCCAGCTGGATTTTGACCGACGCCGATCCCATTCGTGGGCGGCTATAATTTGTGGTGCTGATATATATATAGTACCAAGAATTACAGCCTCCATTGCCACTAAAATAAATAAACACCTCTCTTAAACCCATTCAACCCAAAGTGAACATTATGATCCACATGAAGGGTGTATTTATTGCCAGAATGTTGTCTATAGTTACATCATACTGATTTAATCCATGTCTTTCTTGCGCAAATGTTTTATCATATATCTTTATTGTTTATGTTTAATGTTTAACTTTTAGGTTAAATTTGCCGTTATGTTTTGGACATTTCATGAAATTTTGATGAAGCGAAGGCTATTTTTACAGTGACAATGGCATATACAGGATCTACAAACCTCCTCCAACACCGCCCCTGAGCAAATGTTGTAGCCCAGCTGCTGTGATGGAAGTGTCATATTCAACGGACAACTTAGGAAACACTTGGCAGCTCTCAGTGAAAATCTGAGTAAGTGTTTGAAATGGCCGGAGCGGCATCAAGGCTCTTTAGCTTCCAAGGATAAATAAAGCAAACACTACTTTTTAAAAGAGCGTCCTGCTCCTTGGTAGAGATTATGGATATGCAGCTAAAGTTTTCACTGATTTGACAGGGAAGGCTGAGCACTTTGAGCCTCACATACACTTTGTACATGCAGGAACACCCGGTCTGACAGTGTCATGTGCGTGTGCCCTGTGCAAACGCAGCATACCTATTCACTCAACTAGACTTAAAGAGGATTGGAAGGAGTCAGGAAATGTTTTCTCTGCAATGGTGAGGGTCCCCGTGCGTTGTTGTGAAGAGTGAAGCTCAGGCATGCCATGGCCATGGCAGCGGTCCATTGACACAGCATTCCATTTGCTCCATGTATTTTGTCAATAAAAGATTTGGGTTTCTTGCACTCTGAATGCACAGCGGCAATCCAAACCTGCAGTCTGGACCAGTTAGATTAAAAGAAAAAAAAAAAACCTCTTGTGCAAAACATGGATGGATTAATTGCCTTACAATTACCGTAAAGTCATAATCTCAACAACCTCAGAAAATGTTTATGCAGGTACTTTGATTGACGTACCATCAAATGACACTAATAAAGAGCTTAATTGCAAAACTGCTGTTTGATCCTAATCCAGCAAAGCTCAAGTGGGGTGAAATGAAATTGCTGAAAAAAAAAAATTGGATCATTTTCAACACACACATTGGATCACGCTCTGATGATGATCAAACAAGGGTAGGTAGAAAGGTAAAAGTAAACTATCAGAACAATGTTTGCTTTAGGTCTAAGGAGTATGTTTTCAATGAACTGCACAATGCTGGGCCAACATACAAAGCGACACTTCAAAGTTGAAAACTCTCACCTCCTCTGACCTCATCCTCGTCACTCTTGGCAGCCTTGTAGTAGGTAATGCCTCTGACCACACCTGGCTGGTGGCCAACCACCTTGGTTTTGGCTGTAGGATCGGGCTTCAGTGGTTTCACAGGTTTAGTGACCTCCTTTTTGGGCTTGATTACTTTTTCTTTGGGTTTGGGAGGGGGCTTGGATGATGGAGGCTTTTTGTTGAGTGGCTTTATGACGCTCTTGGGCTTGGTCTCATCGTTATTGTGCTGGAAACATCAATATTTTGGAAATATTAGCATGCTGTAATGACGAACTGCTACAGTGGCTTGAAAAACTATGCATATGATTTGAACTTTTTCACATTTTCTGACCTTGCAATCATAAACTTGAGTGCACTTTACTGAGATTTTTTTTCTGATCGTTTAATACAAAGTACCATGCAATGGTGAAGTGGAATGAAAAATAAACAAACATCCATTATTTTAAGTGAATATATATCGAAAAGTGTGGTGTCCATTTCTATTTAGCCCTCCTAGTATGCTAATACCCCTAAATCCAATTCAGTGCCACATATTGCCTTCAGAGGTCACCTCATTAGTATGTAGTCCACTTGTACGTGGCAGAATCTGACCGCGCGGGACAACTACATGTAAATCTTGTGCCCAGAAAGTCTGGCCTTTATGGAAATGTGAGAAGAATAAAGACATTGTTGAATGAAAGGCATATGAAGTCCTGTGTTCTCTGTAAGGGATTCCGCAAATGTGGAATCTTTATGCAGTATGAGGATGTCTGGATTTCCTCTTGGGCCAACAGATTTGCTGTTCGACAGGGTTGTATGGAATACACCTCCTGATGTAGTTTATTTGAAAACTCGGTTCTTAAAGATGATCACAGGTTCACTTGAATCAAATGAGCTCTTCTTTCAGCACATTTACTCAAACTATAGGTACAAGCACAATTGGTTTTCTAGCTGCCAGCATGGTTTGGAAAAGGTGGACTCTGAAACAATATGGTCGCTCATGCTCGAAAATATAGAAAACCTTTAGCCAGCTTTTCAGTAACTTTTCAGTTTCTGCAATCATTGGCCAGCGTAGATAGAGCACCATCACTGACCAACTAACTAACCAATCCAACTCTAGTGAGGCAGAACACTCAAGTTTGTGGACTGTAAATCATTTAGCAATCTGCAGCTGTGGTCCAAGAGCTACAACATGACCACTTGGACAAGCTACATTGTCATGGAAGAGCCCATTTTGAGAGCTGGTTATATGGTCATGAGAGAGGTTGTTGATCTGTGGGGCGAACTTCTGAGTTGGACTGCACAGGGGTCCGACAGTGCACAGTGAGAATCGTGCCTACTTGAAACCACTACTCGTGGAAATATGCAGCTAGTGTAGAACATGAAACATGATATGCAGGATAAATGACCTAAGGTTACTCTAGAGTTTGTTTTCATGTCTGAAAATGATGGTGAAGCGAGAGTGCGCGCCAATAGACATTTTAGGCACTTCAAGTAGAATCAGTCTTTGTTTTCTTTTTCTAACCTTCTGTAAAGCACTTTGTCACAGCTGCAGCTGTTGTGAAAGCGCTATATAAATAAAGATGTATTGTATCGTAACCCGCACCTTGGTCTCAGAAGAGTCTTTCTGAAGCAGCTGCAGACTGAGACTGGAGATCTCTTTCTTGATGCTCATCATAATGTTGGAGTAGTTGTCATATCTCTTAAACTGGTTGGTCAGGCTGGTCATGCTGTCACGGACAAATTCATTCTCTCGTGTTAGGTTTGTCTTGATTGTCTGCAAAAGGTAACAATGTCATTACAATAGCAGTGATAAATTCCTTCAAATAGTGTGGCTGTAAATCTCTTCACGGTGATCCAGCTTTTGAAAAGCATGATGTGAAGATGTTGTCTACCTCTTCCAGGGTGTTCATCTGAGACACCACTTTGTTGATGTATGAGTGGACTTTCATCAGATCCATGCTGTAAAGTGTTCCCTCGAGCAGATCCACCATAGACTGGAGCTGGGGGTTGATCCCAGAAAAGCAGGAGAACAATTATTCATTCTTTCCTTACATCT
The DNA here is from genome assembly GCF_001891065.2 of Hippocampus comes. Lineage (NCBI taxonomy): Eukaryota > Metazoa > Chordata > Actinopteri > Syngnathiformes > Syngnathidae > Hippocampus > Hippocampus comes. The sequence continues at coordinate 1,729,659 of NW_017842057.1, read as the reverse complement.
TCATGTAATCTGTTCATCTGAGTCTGACGCATACATGATTTTACTATATGCTGTATGAAAACACATTTGCATGACATTGGCTCTGATTACAACAGGCAGATGGGTTCATTTCACAGCTCATTTAGTTTTATCGAGATGATCTTTGAGTTAGTTTAGGTCAGAAGGATCACAAGGCCCAGATTTCACTGTCTGAGCTCCTAGTGAAATTCAAAATTGTCATGATCATGGTCTGTAAGTGTCCGGCAGGTCCAGAGGCGTTAGCGGTTTTCCTGTTGCGCATCTGTCTGGCATCACAATTATTGGGACTATTTAAAGACCTCATGGACCCATGTCAAGCTGTCGGATAATTTCTTGCTCAAGTCATTGTTCATGTGCATTTAATCTAGACCAGGGGTGCCCAAACTTTTGTTTTGGACCGAAGATCGACTTTTCGATCAACCAACCTCCCGCGATCGACCCGTTACCACGCATGCACATGCACACGCACGCTATGATGAGCAACAGCCTGACACGGAGGCATGCGACGCACTTTTGCAGTCTGTTAACTATCCTAGCTCACACGTACTTCCCTCAGCTCTCTAGATTCCTATTCTTTGCCTGTGCCCTCGGTGAATTGTACACGAAACAAACTCTGAATGAGAATTAATGATAACAGTAAAAGATAGCGCAACAGCTCTGATCACAAGCTGCAATTGCAGACTGCTGAGGGCTAACAACTTCCAGTGACGCAGGTCACGCGCCACCGTAGGTTAAAGATTTACCTGCTTGATTTTATTTTATTTTTGAAATACTTTTTGTGAAAATGAGACTGATAGAATGATTAGGGTGCAACACCCCTCGCAATCGACTTGGGACCAGTCCGTGATCGACGTAATGGGCACCCCTGGTCTAGATGCTCTCTGATCACTCTTGTTCTGTTTTTGGCTCTTGCCTTTGCTTATGCTCCTCGTTTTTCAAGTAAGTAGTTCTTGGTGTGTTTAAGTGTTTCCACGGTTTGTTCTCCAAGCGGTCTTTGTCTTGGTCTTTCTTGTACTTTTGTTACAAGCTTTTTTCGTCCGTGTTTTTTCCTTGCCTAGTGCAAGCGCTTTTTGTTTTATTTGCATTACTCCTGTCTTGTTGTTCAGCGTCATTATTTGTACATTGTCGGCCTTGTGCCTATTTTTTTTGTAAATAAATATTTTTTGTTAGATCAACTTTCCTGAGTCTACCTTTCTCTCCTGTGGTTGAGTGGAAAGAAATTTCATCTGTGCTGTATGTTGCACACAGAGCACATTTGAGAATAAAGTTGACTTGACTTGACTTTTAGGGTCCAATTGTGTTCGGAACATTCCGGACGCCCAACAAAAGTTAAGCGAACTTTTGCCCTTCTACACCACTTGGTCTTGGGTGTAGGACTAGATAAGTTGTATACTTCTTCCTACTCCTTTGAGCATATAACTGTGGTGATGTTTGTTTTACTTACTTTTTTTATTTTTCCTTTTGTAACTTTGGCTTGCCTTTTGTCAATCCGTCAGTGTATTGTATGTTCAATAAACAATTAACCAATAAAACCAACTTGGAGCAGTTGGAATCTATGTAGAAATTTGGTATATTTTCTGGTATTTGCAAAAGGAAATAATCCTTGGTCAACCCCACTGTTGGTAAATTGAAAGAGTGCAACCTTAGGTACAGTGTGATTTTTGGAATGCTTGTGTCATGAGCATCTCAACGCTTATGTTTCGGAGTTTGAGCTCCATCTTCTTGTGTCATTTTAAAAACTCAGGACTTTTAGCTTCATTGACTGACCTTTAATAACTCAGGAGCCTGTTTCTTCAGCTTCTCCATCTTCCACTCATTCTCGCAGGGGTTGAGGGAGGATGGCGGAGCGGTGCAAGAACATTTGCAGTCAGATCCCGAGCTGACTGTTTCCACGGTATAGAAATCCTCCACACGAACACTGCCACTGCGCAGCCGTGTGCAGGCATCCCTGCTCAGAGGTCGCATGATGCACTTACAGCGGCAGTCGGAGCCCTCTGATACCATACGAACAGGCTCTGTCTCGCCAAATATCTGAAAGTGGAATTCATCATGAAGTTACTAAAACTAATATTAAATTATGAATACATTTGTTTGCGATGAACATAATTTAGATGAACATGAAAAGCTTAATTTTCTCAAGAAATAGAATCATCGACCTTATGGCATATTTTTCCTTCATTTTTTTTTTTACGCAAGGCAACATGTACCACGTGATACATTTTGTAACCAATACGCAGGTACTGTATGCTATTCCCTCAGCAAGCAGTGAGTTATCTCACTCAGCTATTGTATCCCTGCTGAACAATCATAAACAATTCTCTCTATTTTATTAATGGAGAACAAAAGCAAGGGAAGGAAACTGATCCAAGGGGAAAAAAAAGCATCCTTCCTCTCTTTTGTATGTTCACTGTTGTGACTCAGAGGAAAGCCTCAAACAAAAAGACTGTAACACCACAATGACTTATTATTCCATTGCGCTCCAGCCAGACCCCCCCCCCCCCCTCCCAATTTTTAAAATATTGGGGATTATAGACGGACTATATATGATGAGTAACCTCGTCTTATTAACAATAACAGCACAGAACGACCCTGGAGTGAATGAGATTGTCCTTGATGCAATGTCTTATTTTGCTGGTCCCATCAATGGCGCCATTAATCGATCAGCAAATTATGACAACTCATCGCCAGTTTTGCATAAAACGCAAAATATCTGTCTTTCCAATCCAGCTGATCGGATCTGTGTAAAGTCTTGTTAACCGAACAGATGATTGGCATAAAAATGTATGTCGTGGGTGGCATGGTGGGCAACTGGTTAGCACGTCGGCCTCGCCATGCAGAGGTGCCGGGTTCGATTCTGGGTCCGGCCTTCCTGTGTGGAGTTTTCATGTTCTTGCCTTCACAGGTTTTCTCGTACATGGTAGGTGTGATTCAATGTCCCTCTGTGTAATTGTGAACGTGAATGGTTTTTCGTCTATTTGTGCCCTGCAATTGGCTGGCAACCAGTTCAAGGTGTCCCCCGCCTACTGCCTGAAGACAGCTGGGATAGGCCTGAGCACGTCTGTGACTCTGGTGAGGATAAAGCGGTTAAGATGATAGATGGATGGATGGAGTATGTTGTCGGAAAATGGCAGTCAAAAACCACACAGATCCAGCAACATTGGACATGCTGATTAACAGTGCAGCTAGAAAAACACAAACGCGAATCACAAAGATGTCTATTTGCATGCCCAAAAATGCTATGCTTGCCTCATTTTGACATTATGGGATTCATGTGCGGACCAATACTTTTTTGGCATATAGTATACATAGCAAATATTTGCCCTTTTTTGGGGTAATTAATTTTGTTTTATGTATTTTTGTGAAATCTTTCTGTGATTGGCTGCCGAACAGTTCAGGGTGTCCCCCACCTACTGCCTGAAGACAGCTGGCAGCACACCCGCGACCTTTATGAGGATAAGCGGTTCAGATAATGCATTGATGGAAATGAAAAAGGAAGAAATGGTTGATTTATCATTCCCTTTGAGGTATGGTATGTTTTTGGGGTCTTTTTTGAGGGATCTGGAATATGTGTGTGTGTGTGTATATATATATATATATATTTTTTTTTTTCCTTCCAAGGGTGCTCACAGTTGGTGTTGCCATTGTTACCTTAAAAAGGTAACTTAGTTACTTTACTGCTCACTCACTTGAAGAGTAATTTAGTTACTTTACTGATTACTTGATTTTCAAAGCAACTAATTCAGATGACAAGTTACTTTCATTCAGCAGATACCAACAAACTTGCGAAACAAAAAATTAAACCTTAAACGCAACTCTCCCTAAGTCCTTCCTCCATTGTTGTTTCTGGACATGTGATTTGTCAATGCACTGAAAATGACAATGTCATTCCTTCAGACGGTAATGCGAATTTGAATACTCCCACAATGCCTTTCACCATGTTCAAGCTGTGACGACCAGAGTTTTTCTTGTGTTCTGTCATGTATAGTTATGTTTAATGACTAGTGAGAACTACATTGTTGGGAATCAGATGTCCTTCTGAATTTTTGTTTTCATTATATAATTTTGCACTAAAAAATGTGTGCAAAGGAGGCACATGGGTAAGAAGAGTATGCTGTTTATTTAATTCAGTTATTTCTCACTGCGCCCTTTAATGGGCAGTTAAGTGCTGTGTTCTGTGGTAGTAAAAGGTGCCACTCTCTCAAATGCTGAATGTACATTAAATGCAAATGAGTAACCTGAAAATGATCCTAATCTGGCGCGATGTGATGAATTTCTTCTTTCCTAAGATCAAGGGAGGCATAAAGGGGAACCATTGTAAAGACTTGGACGGTATCGAGATGGCCATGGCGACAGACCTGCGCAAGATCCCAAAAGAATCCTTCCAGGAGTGCATAAACGTATGACAGAAAAGGATGTGAAAGCGAGTTTGATTTCAGGCCGTACTTGGAAGGGGAAAGTTGTAGCTTGTAATTTGGATTTAACGGCTATCTTTTGTGACGCCAGTGCTGGAATTTTTGTGAGCGATTGCAATTGAGTCCCTTACTCAAGTCAGGCGTCGAAGCATTGGATGGCCTTTGCTATTTGGATTAACTGAACGAGCAAATCAAGTTAATTGGAGGATGCACAAGATGAAGGCGTTGAAGGCTTATCATATTTTGAATAAAGCAATAGAACACATCCAAATGTAGCGGATGGACCTTTTCTGCTTTTGCTTTACCCTTCGTCCCTGCATTTACAATGGAATGACGGGTTTAGGAGAGAAAGTGGTGGAGGGGGCCTGTGAGTGGTGGGTTTGGGGGCTCATTAGTGAAGGAATGCAGGCTGAGTGATGGGGGAAGGTGTGGGGCTGGGGTGACTCGCCTTCCATCCATTACTGCACGAATACTGAGGAGGAGGGGCATGTCTGAAGCAGAGCAGGACTCCTGTGTGCATAACCAGACCCAACCTGACCCATGTCAAGTGAAAACACAGCAGGTTGACAAATGCTACAACCACATGAAAACAGAGTTGATTAGCAGATTAAACTTCTTGAGCGATGGAAGAGCACTGTTGCAGTTCCACTAAACTCTCGGTGGCTTAACCTTGCCCATTTTCCTTGACTATTCTTTGTCCTGTAATCATAAAACTTTCTTTTGAATTAATCACACAGCAGACATAGCGTGCCCCTCAATGGTGGACATGGAACTTGCATCCATTCTCAGCTACTTTTAACATCCTCCAGTGTTACTTCCCACCCAGTGTTAACTAACACCGATAAAATCTGTGTTCAAAATCTTCAGCCTTATCAGGGTCTCCGACCTTTCTTCCATTCCAAACAGACAAGTATTTCTGCCCTCATCCACTCAACCTTTCTGACTGAACTCAAGGATCAGTGTATCCGAGAGACTTTTGTATCTTTTTCTGAGCTCTCAAAGAAATGTATTCATACTCTTCAATCAGAAACATCCTCTGCTTTCTTCTCACAGCAGGTGGTGGGTCAAGGAGGCATTCCTCTCCATTAAACCTGAAAAGCTCCGATTTTGTTGAATGCATGCTATGAGTCTTGAACATAGGCCTCTCGTGCGATCAAGTACAAGGTCAAAAGAACAGGGCTCAACCAGGAACTCGCGTCTGCACAATGGGAGGGGGGAAAAAAAAGAGCGCAAGCCACAGAGAACTCCATTAGATCACTTATGGCAAACAATTTCTGACAGTGATGAAGTGAACCTCCAATTGTACTCAGGGTTGCAAAAACACAAGATGTGCTATACAATGGACGGTGCCGTCGGCTTTAGAATTTCACTTGTGTGGCCCTTTGTATGTATAACCGCGCTCATATAAACAAGTATGTCCCGCTTTTAATGCTTTGCCAGCAAGTAATTAGCTGCATGCTTGGGATGTCAAAAAGGCGAGCGGGCAGTGGTGTTGTCCTGTGAAAAACTTCAAATGCGTGGCTGTATGTGCTTATGACCACTTTTCCGACAGATGTCACCATAAAATAAAATTCTACTCAGTGAATGGCGTCATCAGGTGAACTTTGAAGTCAGAACTTTAGAAACAGTCCAGCCAAAATACTCTTTCTGACATGAACAGTCCTCATTGTGTCGCTGTGATGATTGACCCTAAAAAGTAATTTCATAAAGAATTCTTGTGGAAGCTTTTGTACTTTGATG
>NW_017842057.1:1708489-1718489 GCF_001891065.2 Hippocampus comes | reverse complement strand
AGTTCATTTAATGATGCCAAGTATCTGCCACTGTGCCAAGCACTGGACACAGTCGACTGAGCAACTGTCTCCTTTTTTTTTTTTGTGGCCACTCACCCCTGACTTTGCACTGATTGTCTTTTGGTTTGTTTATGACCAAAACACGAAGCAGGTGCCCGCACTGTTTCCCACGCCACTTGATGGTGCCCTTCATGCCCCCTGTTCTCTTCTAAAAAGAGCTTTGTTTCTTGTTTTTGCCACTGGCACCAATATATGGCTTCAGAACATATCACTTTTTCGAGACACAAGTTTTGGTGGCAGTATACCATATTGTAAATCAGATCACTAACTGCATGACATATGAATCCTTGCATCAGTCTTTTTTCAATACAATTTATACCTCACTTGGATGATAGGTGACCCAGACCCTGACTCACAGCTGACTTTAGGCAAGAAGTGGGGTACATCGGCACTCTTTCGCAGATCATATACAGTATAGATCAGGGGTGTCAAACTCATTTCACATTGTGGGCCACATACGGACTCGGTAGATGTCAAGTGGGCCGGACCATTAACATTATACCATACTGTGCTATGAATCACCAAAATATCATCTCTTTCCTTTGTTTTGGTCTCAAGAAGCATTGATTGGCGCTTTCATATCATTTGCTGCGTTGGGTCTATCTCGGTGACAGACTGAGACTGCTGTTTTCTTCCCCGATCAAAACAATGTTGTCTTTTACTGTGATCAAAACAGTGTGCCCCCTAGCGGATAATCCACGAATTGCATTTTATTTAAAATATTCATTCTGTGTCTTTCATGCATTTTTTTTTCACTTTTAAATCATCCCGCGGGCCGGATCAAACCTCCTTGGGGGCTGGTTCCGGCCCGCGGGCCGTATGTTTGACACCCCTGGTATAGATAAACAACCATTCACACAACTGGATAAATAAGAATATGCAGCTCACCTCACATGCATTTTCTGAAATACGGGAGGAAGCAGGAGTATGTGGAGAAAACGCCACACAAGGACGCGGCGAACCAAAACCTAAAGAATCCATTCAGGACGGCCTGACCCAAGACTTAAACCCAGATCTTCTTGACAATGAAGCAGATGTGCAAACCACTTGTCCAACTTGCTGTCAGATGAGTATGTTTTATTGCTCATTAAACATACACTACAGGGACACCGTCTTGAGGTGTCCCATGCGTCCATTTTACCAACAGGAACTGAAAATAGAAGAAAATATGGAGTCCTTTGGAACTAGAATGTCTCTGTGGGAAGACTTTCTCTAGATGTTGGATGAGAGGGCCCGGCTAACAGTCTTTATTCAAGTTCATCAAAAAAGTGTTTGATGCAGTTGGGTTTAGGGTTCTTCAGAGGCAAGTTATTCAAAACCAAACCCATTCAACCATACCTATACAGGTCCTGCTTTTTGATTTAGCAGAAAGGGGCTTTTTTTCAAGCTGTCCCTCCAATGTTGGAAATATTCAATTATAAAATATCTTGATGAATGATGAAAGACAAATTAAAGGAATTGATATTTGGTTCAGCAGTTCATTCAGTTGTGTCTAAGAAATGTTGAGTTTTGTTTCAATTGGGGTCCTCGGTTTTCAACGGCTCCAACATACAACTTTTCAAGGTCACGAATAGCTCAAAATGAACAAGTTTGCGCAGGGTCGTAAAGATTTATCGTCACAAGGCAAAAGAGGGTATGCTTAGTTAGCATCATATTTACTGTTTTTCATCGGTCCATCCATCCATTTTCGAATCCGCTTATCCTCTCTCACAAGGGTCTGTCGTGCTTTAGCCTATCCCAGCTGTCTTGGTGCAGTAAGCGGGGTACACCCTGAACTGGTTGCCAGTCAATCGCAGGGCAAACAGAGACGAGCAACCACTCACGCCCACACTCACACCTAGGGACAATTTAAAATGTTCCATCAACCTTCCATGCATGTTTTTGGAATGTGGGAGGAAACCGGAGTACCCAGAGAAAATCCACGCAGGCACTGGGAGAATATGTAAATGCCACACAGGAAGGCTTGAACCAGAATGTGTGTGTGTGTGTGTGTGTGTGTGTGTGTGTGTGTGTGTGTGTGTGTGTATCTATATCTATCGATCTATATCTATATCTATCTATCTATCTATCTATCTATCTATCTATCTATCTATCTATATATATATATATTTGTGGGTGGGTGTGTGTGGGTTTGTGTGGGTGTACACCACCCACAGACAGCTGGGTTGGTACCACTGGGTTCGATTCCGGGCCCCAGCTTTCCTGTGTGGAGTTTGAATGTTCTTGATCGGAAAGGCCGTAGGTGGACACTGGCTGCCACGCTTCCGTCAGCCTGCCCCAGGGCAGCTGTGGCTACAAAACGAAGTTTTCCACCAACATAGTGTGAAGGTGTGAGTGGATGAATCATGTATCAATTGTGAGCGCTTTCGGTGTTACACAAAATCCTCATATGAATCAAATGCATTCTTTTCCAGTACAGTGTTGCATTAAAATATGAGTTACATAACTTGCAAGTTTTCATTTCGCCATTTTTTTGGGGGACTTGTGAGCAAAATTTACAATGTGACCGCTCTATGGTGGCAGTCAACTCACTTCACAGCAAGCAGCAGTTTGGCAGATCATAAAAAAAATATTCTAAAAAGAGATATCAATTAGCAGTTCCAGCTGAGGTTTAATGTCAAACTAAACATTAAACAAAGACAATTATACATTGTGTACTTTACCATTTAAACCACAAAACTTTGCCCTATGAAAGTATGCTAACACAATTCAAAACAGCACTATATGATGCTGTCTTCATGATCGAAGGAATTATTTGAACTCAAATGGCACAGCATGACATGTAGACCAGCAAAATGATAATAATGCTAATCAGTACTGATGATTCCTGAGTCCCTTAGTTTACTGAAACTTTTGTCTGCATGATTGTATTATACTCCTGAAGTTACGCACACCAGTAGGAGCCACAATTAGTTAATCGTGATGTACAAACTGTTTAATTATTTACATTATATTCAATTATTTATAATGTTTTTTTAAAAAGTAGAATATTATATGATATTATTTTCCTTATTAAAAATGCCATTTTTTTGTTTTTTTTATTCTGGGGAGGCTGGAACAGATTAATATTAATATTTTCATTCATTGGAACAGGGAAAGATGGTTTGAGATAGGAGTGCTTTGATTCATAAAGAATGGTCATGGAACGAATGAAGCCTGTCTTTCAAGGCACCTTTGTGGTAGTCAATGGGGGTTGCACTCATGTTGAATGTAGGAGTTGCAACCTGCACCATTTATTTGCAGTACATGGACATAAAATGGCTTAAGGTACAACAAGCTGTCAAGCATCATCTCATGTGTCTTCTAAGCCTGAGTCTCCCTGTCATTCACAAGAGCAATATTAAGGACCAGGCGGTTGATAAATGATATATTCTTTTTACAATAAGCATTTTTACGTTTACAAAAGGTGCTGAATTGACTCGAAGTCCACTTTTGTTATGCCACATACAACATCTTCGGACCACATTGTTCCTTTTGAGGGTTGTATTTCTGCACAATGTTGATGAAACAAACAAAGAAACATCAGAAAAGGACCCCGTTGGCTGAAGCTTTGGATTTGAATCCCTCATCGAGGTGAATGACGATGCTACAACCGTTTATTGTAGCTTCTATTGTAACTCAAATGACTCCACTGATTAGGGCTGATCCTTCCACATGCTGCAACCTGTGACTTGCTATCTGGCAGCTTTACTCTTCACTGACCTCCATTCCTTTCCCCTTCTTGATTGTATCCAGAACAGACAGTTGTTCGACAGTCATGCACCATACTTGGATATAGTTGAGTGATTCTGTGCTGTTCTGTACAGCTTGCACAACTATAGCTACATATAGGTATGTGAACCATTACAGTCAGACAGTTAACTGTGTGTGTGTTATTTATCTGAAGAAACACTGCAACATCAACCAAATAATCTCTATTGCATCTGTGGACTGCGGTTTTATGCCATTTGATGATCGACTTCTTTTTGGCCCTAAATGCACTTCTGCACAGTGTAGATTAGTTTACATTCAATCATAAAATCAGGTAAACATTAGCATAGAAAAAAAACACATATATATATATATATATATAGGTTCTAAGACTACTCCAGTGATACAAATATATATATATATATATATATATAAACCAACATGCTTTTCAGAAGCTGTGTTTATGCTGACAGGTTTGAAATTGAGTTTTCGAATTAAAAAAGATGTCACTGGTTTTTGGGTTTCTTTTTCTTCTTGTGTTTCCCGAGGAAGCAGGAAGCGCTTGGTTTTTATACCTAATGGAGTGCTAAACTATCATATCGTTTTGTTTTGTCTTTTATTGGCTTTACTTCGATTTTGGATTAAAAAAAGCACACACTAGATGTATGTATCTATGAAAATGTACAGTTTGGTGCTTGGACAAAACGTGGCAGTTCCACGTTGGAGTTTTGCGGGCTACTGAATGCGATTCTATTTCGTTTATAGATGCGCGATTGCCTTCATCTAAAAAGCGCCAAAGTTTCCACTCTCCCATTGTGTGTCGCGGGTTTGGATGGACTGGGAGATTAAATGGGTTACTCGAGCTCAGCAGCTGTCTAAACAAGGTCAGCCAGATATTATTGCTTTCCCAGCAAGTGCCGTCCTTCAGATGCCTACCACACTCAAGTGACATCAGGTTCGACCCTATGGGTACTTATGTTGCAATATCCCTTTCCGAAAATTTCCTCAAATCATAAGGTAGCATACAGAATAGGAGAAACGGCTGCACAAACATGCTAGGTGTTTGACGTTTTTTTTCTGCTTAATTTAAGAAATAAAACAAAAAACAAACAAGCAAATAAAAACAGAATGACTGTGAATCGAAACGAGACTGGGCATCTTCGAGATTTGCATTTCATCTTCACATACCTTGCTCTGTGAAGCCGCATCCTTGCACAGGACCAGCAGGCATGCGAACAAGTTCGTGTATCTCCACATCATTTCTGCCGTGAACGCTCATACGCAAAACAAACCGCTGGTTACCGCATTCAGCCTGTAAGTGGCCATAAAGTGAAGGGCCCCTAATTCAGCTCCATTTCACACAGGAGGATCATACAGTGAGTGAGCGTGTGTATGGATAAAGGGTGGCATCCGCTGTCCTCCTCTTGGGAGGGGCTTACACTAAATTTGTGTCCACAGTCTGAACAAAGCCAAACATACATCCCACTAGCTTATTAATAACAGCACAAAACCTACTACTGTTTCGATGTTACTGTACTACTACTAGCACTACTATAGACAACGCCAATAACAACGAGAATCAATGTTATCATCATAATCGTCACCATCATTGATTTAATTCTCGGTTGCCAAGTCGACGAAGTTAACCGAAACCATGCATGCAAAATAGAGTGAATTTGAAAGTGTCAAGTGGGAATTTGAAAGGATAATTGTAATGGCAAATGCCGTTAGCGCCATCATGTGGTTACTCACTACTTTGCAATCCAGAGAGAATGGTGCAGAGTCGCATGCATGCAGCGCTCCATCTGACAATCTATCAAGAAATTCGGAACGACTGAACTGTTAGACAGATGTGTTCAGCATTAGTTCAAATGCTGCCCACGCAAGGCTCCATCAGATTTAATTTGTGGGCAAGTTAACAAGACAGATTCCTGAAAAAGATGCACTTACTGACGAATGCACTTGGGAGAAACAGAATATTAAAGTAATGTGTTAATACTAATTGTTGTCTCCAAGGGGAAATTATATTTCCACTTTGCTGAAATTTCCTCATGCATTAAATTACAGAATGGAGGCGTACATAAAAAAAAAAAAAAAAAATTGCCATCTTCCAAGGTAGTATCAAATAGCAAACAGAAATGCCATTGAAATTAGAGCGTGTAACTCCAAAGACTCACACAACATAGCATTAAGTGTTGAAACAATTGGCACGCTGACATCACCATGCCTCTACTTTTCCTATTGGACTGAGCCCCAATGGCTTTGTGAGTGTTGACTTTGGGTAGGACTTTTGAGAGTTCAGTCTGAATTGGACAGGCAGATAAATCTGCTGGTATGCCTCCAAGCCACCATTTTACCATTTTATTTAACCCTTTCAGGAACAGTGGTTACTACAGTGGACATTTTATGTTTTCAGGGCACAGGGTACATGAAAGGGTTAATGCATTCTGAAAGTGGCGCAGCAGTTTACAATGAGATTATTAGATATGTGGCCATATCACTGAGGTAGAAACAAGTACTTTCAACACAAAGGGCCGTGCGCAATGAGTCTTGTGTTAAATTTCAGACTAATTATTAACTATTAATTATCTTCTCTGATCTGCATATGATATGGACATTAGCGGGTGTGAGCACATATTTCGGACGTGGCAATATCCCTCTTTAGTAAGTTCTGTCCGAAAAAGACAGAGGAATAAATACCTGATGTGATGGATCAGATGTAACGGTTTATGCGAATCATTTTTCGGGAAAGCATGGACAAAACATAATGGATACGAGAAAAATGCGAGTGCACAGGATGGGCAAGCGTAATGATTGACATGGAGCCAAGCCAGATTTGTAAACAGTTAAGAAAATTGCCATGGCAGTCACAGTGTGCATGAGAAGTCTGTTCCAGCTCTAGCAGCTCCTCCAGGTCCATGGAAGCCTCCGGAAAACTAGTCAGCATCACCATTCGGTCCAGGGTCTCTAGGCAGCCTAGTAAATGCAACACGAGACACTGCGTGATAAGGTGGTCGGTTAGTAAATAGTGGACGAGAAGCATGGTATGCTATGCTCATCACGTTCTTTTTTTTTTTAATTCATAAAAACTATTCCTATTTTTTATGTTATGTCATGATTCATAAATAGAAAAGACCTTGGCCAGAATGCGAAAAATGCAAGGGACCCCACAGAATGTTACATGCTGGGAGGGAATGTACTGGCCACCACAATAGATAATGAGCTGCACCGTAGTGTGCCTTTGAATCTGCGGGATTCATCAGCATGCTCTCCCAGCAACTCGTCGTGGATTTCAAGATCAGACTAGAAGAAAATTAAGCAAACCTTCAATTTGAATTCAGTGGCCAATATGGCCGACACCACACGGGCTGCTATGTTTTGGGCTGCAAGAAACATAATGTAACATAATGTAGGCTAACCCAGAAACCAGTGTGAAAGTGACTTCTGATAATACTTTGGCAGACTGCAGATTAACAAGTCTATTTCAGTTCTCCATCCCCCATTGTTAACTTAAACCACAGGTGTCAAACTCTGGTCCTTGAGGTCCGCTATCCTGCTTGTTTGAGATGTTTCTCTCCCTGGACAGGCTTAGTGACTCTCTATCTTGTGTACCATCGCAAGATGGCGCCAATGTGCTGGTAGCAAAGACATTGAAGGGGTGAAGAAGAGCGGCTTGTAGGAGCAAAGAACAGCGAAGCAATGTCGGCTACAAAAGTGTGCTCTGAAGCAGCCTTTGCTCAGGGCCCATCTCCAGGGATAGCTTGATTAAAAACAAAAAGCTACCCTTATGAAAAAGTAGTAATATATGTGGTATAGTTTCCAAAGTAAACTCCATCCGTTTTACACCACTTATCCGGGTCGGGTCGCGGGGGCAGCAGCTTTAGAAGGGGATCCCAGACTTCCCTCTCCCCAGCCACTTCTTGTAGCTCTTCCCGAGGGATTCCAAGTCGTTCCCTGGCCAGCCGGGAGACAAAGTCTCTCCAGCGTGTCCTGGGTCGTCCTCGGAGCCTCCTACCAGTGGGACATGCGTGGAACACCTCACCAGGAAGGCGTCCAGGAGGCATCCTAATCAGATGCCCGAGTCACCTCATCTGGTTCCTCTCGACGTGGAGGAGAAGCAGCTCGACTCTGAGCCCCTCCCGGATGACCGAGCTTCTCACCTTATCTCAAAGGGAGAGTCCGGAAACCCTGCGGAGGAAACTCATTTCAGCCACTTGGATCCGGAATCTCGTTCTTTCTGTCATGACCCATAGCTCGTGACCATAGGTGAGGGCGGGAAGGTAGATCGACCGGTGAATCGAGAGCTTCACCTTTATGCTCAGCTCCTTGTTCAACACGACAGACTGATACAAAGTCCACTTCACAGCAAATGCTGCACCAACCCACCTGTCGATCTTCCGCTCCATCCTGCCCTCACTCATTAACAAGACCCCAATATACTTAAAGTGCTCCTCTTGGGGGAAGATCCCATTTCCGAACCGGAGAAAGCACTCTACCCTTTTGTGAATAAAGACCTTTGTTTCGGATTTGGAGTTGCTGATTTTCATCGCATCACACTTGCTTGTGAACTGCTCTAGTGAGAGTTGGAGATCCTGGCTTGAAGAAGCCAACAGCACCACACCACCACACATAAAGTATACTCGAGTACAAGTATATCAGGTTTACTTTTTCATAATGAGTTGCAACAAATTAAGTTTGAATAGTATACTATCAAAACAAACATAATGCCACTTAGATCCATTCATAAATACATTTTCTAATCTCCTCATGAGGATTGCAAGCGTGCTGAAGCCTATCTCATGTGTCTTCGGGCAGTATGCAGTGTACACCCAGAGCTGATTGGCAACCAATCGTAGGGCACACATAGAGGAACAACTATTCATGCTCACGATCACACCTAGGGACAATTTAGAGTGTTCCATTAACCTGCCATGCATATTTTTGGAATGCGGGAGGAAACTAGAGTAAAACCCAAAGGGAGACGATGCAAACTCCACACAGGAAGGTCTTGAATCAAACCCTGAGCCTCTGCACTGTGAGGCGGACGTGCTAATGAGTCCCCTTCTCTGCGAAGCTAATATCACTTATATGATACATATTTTATACTATATTAATGTAATACTGTATATTAACCCAGCCGCTGGGGGGCAGTGCCCTCCCCCGGGGGTGCACTGTTCCCCAGTGCCGGTCCCAAGCCCGGAGAAATGGGGAGGGTTGCGTCAGGAATGGCATCCGGCGTAAAACTTTTGCCAAGACGACCATGCGAGTTGGTAGGACGGTTTACAGGGGCGGATGGACATTACTGACTCGCTGTGGCGACCCCTGAAAAGGGACGTGCCGAAAGGAGAAGAAGAAGAAGAATGTAATACTGTATATTAATAAGCCTGCAGGCTATTTTTTTCTGAATGACATATGCCATAATAGAACCACAAACGATTATTTTCGACGTCCGTGAATCGAACTTCATTCAGGCCAGGTTCTGCAAAACAACTGCTACATCTGGCAAACCTTGCAAAGTGTCTTGATACTTCCGTTTTGATGTTCATTTGCAAATAAATGAACATAAACTGTGTAACAGCCCCCCTCGACCCTTGTGAGGATAAAGCGGATTGGAAAATGAATGAATGAATGTGAAACAGACACTTAGTTTGGAATTGGACATGGGAATATGGACATCTGCTGGACAATTTGAGAAAAACACCACAGACATTTGCCAGAGGACATTACCGAAAATAAAGTTGCAAACAAACGAATGTTTGTTAATGACTCCTTGATTGTCTGTGTTTTGTCGAAGTCTGAGCGAATACACAAAAACAGAGGGGAAAAGGCAGGGGCGTCACGAGGTTTGAAGAACAAGGGGAGCTTAGCCCCAAGGGGAACACAGCCCTTTTAGGGGGGTCCGGGGGCATGCCCCTCCGGGAGAAATTTTTTCTACATTCTATTAAAAATCCATCAATTCCGTGCACTTTGAGAGCAAAATGAAGAGGCTATGAAGAACTACACACATCACATTAGTATCCTCTTTACTATGATGGGGCTTCCTCCCCTGGACTTTAACTGGACTAGATAATAGAAATTATAAAGAGTTCAAAAGTTCAATCTTGGTTGTTCAAGAGAATTAGAAGGATGCCCGATAACATAACCTATATGACAGTAGGCCTATATTCCTCTCTACCAAAATGTATTAATATATGCTTAGCCCCCAGAAGACTATGTATTTTGAGATGTCTGCCGTGATATGCAATTTAAG
>NW_017842057.1:1704376-1708087 GCF_001891065.2 Hippocampus comes | reverse complement strand
ATCAAATGCTAACGCAACACCTGTTGCGTTCAGGAAACCTGGGAGATTCAAGAATACAATAATGGCAGGTTATCGAAATATAATTGAAAATGGCCACATGACATTGAATTTGATGCAATATATTAGCAAAAGTAAAGGAAAAATAAATAATACTTTTTTTAAATAATGCAATGAAATTATTTAGGGGGGCTAAAGACACTTTTAGGGAGGCTGAAGCCTCCCTAAAATAGGCCTAATGACGCCGATGGGAAAAGCCTAATTTGGACAATTCCGATCTGAAATATTTGTTAGGAGGCAGGTGAATAGCTGACTTGAACCACTGATATTTCACTTCGTCTCAAAACACGACAGACACAGGAGAGCGAAAACAAGTTTGAGGAGAAATGTTATGGGTATGTTTTCGTCGCAAGTGAGAATACCTCGTGCATTAAGCAGGAAAAAGGAATAAAATAAAGGAGAAAAACGTGCAAAATGACATTTCACAGATATATAAGGTAGAGAAGGGTCAGTATGTCCGCCGAAACAAACAAACAAAAATTTGATTGTTGAATTGGGATACCTTGTTGGAGACAGGACAACAAATCGGGATCATCTTGATAGAGGAAGAATAAGTCGGCTTGTGGGGAAAAAAAGGACCTGTTCCGTAAACTACAGACGTTTCAACAAATTAATCGAAAGTCGACATTTCAGCAGTTGAATTGGGAACGTTACGGTTGTGTTTGGGCCTATGGTCTGTGCCTCAGACAACTTGATTAAAAACAAAACAAAACGTTAAAACAACAGCAACAAACAAACAAACAACAGGAAAGTATATGAATTCCTATAAGCGTGAACGCATCACGCTTGGGGGCTGTGATCTTGTGCTTCCAGACTGGATGGCAGCAGTCAAGCATGGGACACAGCAGCAAGCAGTGAGCTCTCCAGGCGGAGGACAGCCCTCAACCTGTATGTGCACGCTCACTTCAACCACTTGTATTGAGCGGCCTCTTTTCATCACTCGTTGACATTCATTTGGGGGTGGCGGTAAAAGAAACAAGAACGACGTGGGACTGACTTGGTATCAGTCCCTGTAGGAGGATGGAGATAGACAAGAGGACGAATGGGTTCGACTACCCGGAGAGAAACAACGCAAAGCCGGTTAACGGTAGGCGAACAGCAACGGTTGGATAGAAGTTGACCTGTCGGGATAGCCCCTTGTCACTGAACACATCTGTTCAAACCAACTTGTCGCGGATGGGTTGACCACAACGCCACCTGTGACACAAACCACTGTTCACTCTAGTCAAGTTACAAATTTTATTTCTGGAACTCATTGTGCGGCCAGGTTCTCTTGTGTCATTTTTGTGTTTCTTATGTTACGTGGGGATGTTTTTTGCTTTTAAAGAGTGCCGATGAATGTTTAGGTGCGTCTCCGTGACTTGGCTTTCCTGTTCCTTGAAGTCTGTGTGCATGCCCGCGCGCGTGCGTGTTTTAGGAACAGAGGTCGGAATGTTTTTATTTGGTGGTGGTCAGTCAGGCGCGGGGTGATCGTAAAAGGTGAACTTTTGAACTTGGAAGAAACACTGACGCCATTAGTCCCCAAATCCGGTTTTGCACGCGCTCCATAAAATGGAAAAGCGCCCAAATGAAGACGGTGAGAATCAGAAGATGACAAATTTCGATTAGCATCCCTTTTGAAGTCAGCTGTGCTTCCGGGGCCCGTAAAGTCCCCAGCCCACAGTGCGCTTGCAAAAAGATGAGCCCCTGGCCCATATTAATACTAACTGTGCCTTACAGCATTGTCTGTGTTAGGCGCCAGTCCATATCGTACCCCCACGCGGGTGACTAATGATTTATTGACATTCCCAAGATTAAAATTCCTCTAATCCCCATGACGGATGTGGACACCCAATTGTGAGGTTTGTTTGATTTGTGCCTGTCGTTTGATTGGGGAAGAATAATTGACTGAAGTTATCCCAATGAAATACAAAAGGCCTGCAGATCCTGTTAATCATGCTCAAAAATATTGCAATGTGATCCTTTAAAAAAATAATAAACTAAATATTGTAATCATTTGGGCAACACTGTGTATGAGCCACGTGTACTGTAATTACATGTAGCAGAAACTGATATTTTGGGACTGAAAAGAATACAATTAGAGCAATTGAAACGGATTTACATGGGACATGGGTCTTTTTTCGTCAATGGACGCTACAGCTTCTTGTTTACTTTGAAACTTAGCTTGCAGCCTACCTGTGCACATTTTGAGCATGACATAACTTTGATCCACTGGCGAAAACGACACTTTGAATCTCTCCTCTTTCATCTAGAACTGCTTTAAACAACAAAGCGTATGAGCGAATAGTGGTTAAGATTGCACGACTGTCCGTGTTTTTATGTTGTGTGTTGTGTTTTTTGTTTACTTTATGTTACAGTAACTGTTTTGTAAAGCCCGTTGTTACAGCTGCAGCTATTGTGAAAGCGCTATATAATTCAGGATGTATTGTATTGTATTGTAATTAAAAAAAAAAACTGTATTCAAACATTCCCTTCTAAATCATGAAAATTTTAACATTTGCAAGCATTTATTTTCAAAATCATCATCTGACCCATTGTAGAAGTAATTCCCCATTTGGCGCCTAACTGGCACAAGCAACATCACATTAGTGAACATATTAGTGAACATATTGTTCTTGATAATGTACAGTACATAATGGTGGTTATGTGGTTCATAAGTTACATGTAGAACTGAAGCTGTATTATTCCCCCACCCCCCATTTAATAATGAAATTATGTCAAGATCTTAACCGAGTTAATTTCTTGATTAACTGATTGACTTTTTAAAGTGGTACTGTTTTCCTGACGTTTTGACTATTTGATCAATTTGCAGATGGTTGTCTACTGATAATATTTCCCTTATTGCTTCATATGTTAAAGTCCAGCTGGTTAACCTGTCACTTGCTGGATGGCGAAGTGCAGAACTGTTGACTATTTAAGCTTTTCTATTACCTCACATTGTTTTCCAAACAAAGCGGCTTAACCCCCCCCCCCTCCCTCCTTCATCTACCTTCTGTTGCAGCTCCTCCACAGAGCCACATTTGAAGAACAAATTCAATTTTTATTGATATTTGAATTGAGAAGGAATTTCACTCCACCTTCCTGCTCGATGAAGTGTGCAGGTTTTAATGTAATTAAGTTCACTGGAAGTCGAGGACAAAGCAGAAAGGCAGATTGGTGAGGAGGCTTGCATATGTTTTGGCCCTGGGGGGTTTGCAGCCTGGCATGGTGGGGCAGATAGGCTGAAAGAAAGTGCTTTGTCAGCTCCTGCTTTGGCTCGGGTGTAAAGAAGTTGGCTCTCGGATTTGTCCTGTCCCTTGGGATAGGGTGAAGGGGACGGCTGGCAGTGGGTGGGGCACTGACAGGATGCAACCACCCCCGCCGAGATGCTTGAATGATGAGCCAGGAGGAGTACAGTAGAAAAGGGACACATGCAGGAGCTGGGTGCAGGGGTCGAGGGTGGAGGCCATTCATGCTGATGTGATACATCATGGAGGGGTTTTCTCCACTCTATGGTTTGACAACATACTCTTTGTGATCAAGCGATCTGATTTTATAACAACCCCATGCAAAATTCATCAGTTTTTTACAGAGTTGTTGTGTTAGAGGGGGAAAATCTCTCTCTCTCTCTCTCTCTCTCTCTCTCTCTCTCTCTCTCTCTCTCTCTCTCTCTCT
>NW_017842057.1:1702456-1703650 GCF_001891065.2 Hippocampus comes | reverse complement strand
GGCTGGGCTGAATGTTGCCCGAACGATCACCTCCTGACTAACTAAACCTTCCATCGCTGCTCTCAGCAGCCGGAGACAAACTCAAACGCACGCCTAACACACAACGGTCACCTACTGGCGAGCTAATATCTTTCAATTGAAGTCGAGAATCGCCGGAATTCTTACTGGACGCTGAGCTGAGGACGCTTTTCGACATCGAACATCACCACGGCTCGTCGGCGCGCTCGTCACCTACGGGTGGTGAACGACTTTGCGGAGAGGGGCGTCGCCCTCATCAGCGCGTTCTGCGGCGCCATCACGCGCGACGAGGAACAGCGACAGCACCTTCTGCAGGTCGTGGAGCGACACCGGGCGTTGCACCCGTGCGCGAAGTAGGCATGGGATGGCACGCACGGGCGGATTTCGTTTTTTTTGCGGTCTAACAGTGTCACTAGTGTTGATGGACATTATAGACAGATGAACAGATAGACAGATGGACCAGTTAACATGGACCAACAATCTCACCAGTGTTGAAGGATAACCACGGTTGCCTTTTTTGCAATACATGCGTTCCTGTCTTCCGTCTTTGAATTATTGCAAGTGCGAACTGAGCAAAACAAAATCCTTACTGTACGGGAGAAACCGTACTACCATTCAGCCCCGTAACATTCTTTCCATAGGGGAAACTTTGGTCGCTCTGCGGGACGGGATAAAATTATCCGATCGGAATAAAATTTTGCACACATCCTTGTGTCATAGTATCGACAAGATTTCCGACCCGGCCCGACGAATCCGACAAACTTTTCCAAAATGGACCACCCTAATATATATATAGCTTTGCTCAAATGTGCTGTTTTACCTGGCAAAATCGCTACATTGCTTTTGACATCACTTTATCTCATACCCCAAAATATATGGGGAGAGTTTGATCTAAATTCTCCTTAAATGTTTCTCGAGAGGATTCGAGTTTCCTGCTCATCACACATTTAATTATTGCAGTCTGTTGATGATAGAAAAATGAAAAACGTTTCTCATGAAGTGAAAATGTGTCTTTTTTTGTCTTCTGTATCTTTAATCGAGCAAAACAAACCAAAAAAGTTATCTACAAACCCAATTATTCGATTTAAATTTTCAGTGGGTTATTTGAATATGAAAATATACAGCCCGTGTGTGTGTGTGTGTGTGTGTGTGTCTGTGTGTGTGTGTGTGTGTGTG
>NW_017842057.1:1685121-1702404 GCF_001891065.2 Hippocampus comes | reverse complement strand
ATATATATATATATATGTGTGTGTGTGTATATATATATGTGTATATGGTTATATCTCCATATATTTATATCCATATATATATTATAGTATCTCTCTATCTATCTATCTATCTATCTATCTATCGATTGATCGATTTATCTTATACATGTTATACATAGGTCTGGGCAATAATTCACTGTCATTATATATTGCAATAGACACCTGATCAATGTCATTAGAAATTTCACACAAAATAATATTGCTTGAAGAAATCAGTGTGGGCTGTAGGCAGAAGCTGCAGTAGGACGTGATATTTTTGCCACAACTACAAGCACTTAAAAGGAATTTTGGAGAACAAAAGTGTGTTTTACTACCACCTTTTTTCAATTGCTTGTTTCCGCGTGATTTTTTTTTTCATTGAATTTCTATTTTTAATCAATTTAATGATTTCCAATTTCATCTGTAATCAATGTACTTGTTTTTCTTATTCTAAATAGGTAATAAATTAATAATTATTGATAGACTAATATGAAATACGCTTTCAGCCCAAAGTCAGCTAGGATAGGCTCCAGCAACCCCCGTGACCCTGTTCAGGATAAGTTGAAAAAGTGTTGAAAATCGATGGATGGATGGATAACATGAAATACGCACATTGTGATTCACCCAGCCGTACTCAGTCTTTTGTTCAAACGGATGTTGTTTTAAACTTTATTGACCAGTTAATTTGACCTAAATTCAAACTTTTTCCTCTGTGTCCTTATTATGAACAAATAATATTCAATACATTACTATCGACTGAAATACTTCTATTCAGGCTGTGCGATATCGCCAAAATTGAATATCTCAATATTTTTGCCAGATATCTCGATAACGATACAATAACGATATTCCTGTTAGTCCATCCATCCATCCATCCATCCATCCATTTTCTGATATGCTTGTCCTCACGGGGGTCACGGGGCGTGCTGGAGCCGATCCCAGCAGTCTTTGGGCAGCAGGCAGGGTACATCCTGAACCGGTTACCAGTCAGTCGCAGGGCACACAGAGACAAACAACCGTCTGTGCTCACACTCAAACTTAGGGACAATTTCAGGGGTGTTCCATTCCCCTGTCACGCATGTTTTTGGAATGTGGGAGGAAACCGGAGTGCCCGGACAAAACCCACCCAGGCACGGGGAGAGCATGCAAACACCACACAGGAAAGCCGAAGCCAGAATCGAACACTGTACCTCTGCACCGTGAGGGTGACGTGCGAAATAGTCATAGTAGTTCAGTGAAAACATTTTTTTAAAAGAAACGAAACAAATCCAAGAGAATGTCGAAAGTGTAGGTATTTTATTTATTTATTTATTTATTTTAAATTATAACTCACTGAAAGCCAACAACATTAACTAAGTCAGCAATGAATTAGAAATAATAAAATTCACATTGTCATGCACCTGTGCATTTATGATAAACAACAGTTTTATCCTATGACAGAAGCGCGCGTGTGTTTACTGCATTACATGTGTTGTTCTGTACCAATTTGTCCACGTACGACTGTGGTAAGGGGAAACGTTTCAGAATGTGGATGAATGTGTTTTGTGGCTTGGGGGGGGAAAAAAAAGGTTAACCACTCACCTGCGCACGTAACGATGGTTCTGCATGCATTGATGCATTACAGAGCGATGTGAATAGTGGACTTCCAGCAATGTGAACTACAATATGCCTGGCAGTCAATGAAGACATGTGTTGCAACCACATACGGATCTCGCCTGGTTGATTCATTAATTTGAATGGACAGCCAAGGTGTGGGCTGCTTGTACATTTTTACAAGTTCTGCTATTTTTGTCCACTGGTAATTTTGAAATCATAAATATGGTCGCGTAATGTTCTAAAATTTTCTTGCCTGTGCTGTCCGGGCAGTAGCGGCCGTGTGTGTCCCTCGCTTGCTCAGCGTTTGTCCCTCCTCCGTCTCCTCCCTCCACAAGATGATTGTTATCTGCTGGTTTTAACTGTCTGTCGATGCTAAACATGGACGGAGGAATGAGGTTGGACAAACTGAGATATACAATACATTGCAACACAAGCGTCACATGACTGATATCATCCTCATTTCAATGTTAATACTGTATCTTGAATAGCAATATCTCGATTTCGATACAATAAAGATTTTTCGCCCACACCTGACTTATACCGTGATACAATTCTCAACCATATCACCCAGCCCTAGTTATCCAAGTCCAAGTGTATTATATGTATGTAATATACAGGGATCTTTACAAACTTTTACTGGTAGCAATGGCCAACTGAAAAAGTTGGTCGCACGGCAAAAGATTTGGTTGCATCCTTTTTTGGGAAGGTACAGCATGGACATAATTGCTGATGTATAGTTAATTGGTAGACCGTTGTTTCATATTACATTAAGATTGACAGTAACTCTAGATGTGATACAGTATTTGCAAAATATTTTACAGGTCCAAAAAGTTTGTCTGCAACAAGCAATGGCTGACGAAAGAGATCAATTATTTTATGTAATTTTAAAAGAAAAGAAACCAGAAAAAAAACAAAGGTCTTGCTTTTGTATAAGCATTATTTTGTTTCGTCCCAATATAAGAGAGACCTTATTGGGACTAAACTCTGCTTCCCTTGGGAAAACCAAAGGTTCACATTCTGCCTAGCATCATAATCAATCAAGTCTGGTTCCTCAGCACAATCAGATTAGGTCCTCCACAGCGGTGCTTCCCAACAACTGTACCCATGGGCTATGCAAGCACTTTGCAGAGGGTTCATGAAAACATTTCATGTTTGTTTTGATTCCTTTTTTAAAATTCCATATTTTAAATGCCAAAGAATCAAAAATGCAAATTAAGGAAGTGAATTAAAATGATTTTCACGTACTTTTTAACACTCAATCAGTGTCTTAATTCTGACATAATTCGGTTTTGGGTTGAGAATTAAGCCATTTAAAGCAGTACCGTATTTTCTGCACTATAAGGCGCACCTAAAAGAATTTAATTTTCTCAAAAGCCGACGTGTGCCTCATAATCCGAAGCACTTTATATATGGATCAATATTCAGATTTCTTGGACGTAGTCTTTTCAATGTTCTGGAAGCGCTTTGTTACAGTTTCAGACGGCCACGAAAGCTCTATATGAAAAAGATGTATTTTATTGTATTGTAGTCCCTTTAGCTGACCTCCATCTAGTGGACGCATAACACAACTGCAGCCACTATTGTGGCTTTTGTTCTATGCTCCTTATAATGCAGTGCGCCCTATATATGAAAACGGTTTTGAAATAGGCCATTCATTGAAGGCACGCCTTATATTCCGAAGCAACTTATAGTGCGTAAAATACAGTAATTTTTTTCCCTTCACTTGCTGCTTGATTGATGTTGCATAGTGCTTTTCATCATCAGTACTGTCTAATTTGGTTCCTTTCGCTGGCTGTCCGTCACCACCAACATCTACTTCTCGCTTCTCATTTTGTTTCTTAAAAAAAAATAAAAAAATAAAATCTACTTCCTTTTTGTAACGAGCAGAACGGCTGTTATCATTCCGGTCTGTGACACGTATATGTGGTGCGCGTGTATGGCGAGCTGATGTGTCATGAGATCCTCTCTGCTCGCCATATGCTTATCCACGCCTTCACGTGACCGATGCGGAAGCAGTTGCCAGCCAAGGCATCTAAATATAATGGTTGCATTCCGAGAGGCAGAGCGCGCTCTCCTCTTATTACCAAACACAACATGTGTTATAACAGCTCGTGCTTGAACTGGTTCCATCTGTACTGCCTGACGCACTGGCGCCCCGTGTCCCCAGTTGAAGTGGCTAGAGCGCTGTCCGAGGCCCTCAGAAAACCCACAAACTGTCTGAGTTTCCAAAAGATCGGAGTGGAGCTGAATGAGCTCGGAGGTAATATCTGAATCCAGCCATAGACAAGGAGGTGGAGACTGGCAAAACAACTGTAAAAAGACAGTGTCTTTCAACCGCATGAGACTGCAGAGTGAGCTCTTGTGCTGTGCGACCGAATGAAATTTGTATCCCCACACACTGAAAAATTGCCTGCATTGGTGAGTTTTTTGCCCGCAGTCTCCTGCCCTGATTATGTATATCACAGGTGTCAAATGCAAGGAGCGGATTTATGTGCCTCGTGAAAGCAAATTTTGTGCATTGGCTCCATGTTTCATGTTGAAATACCATAATTGCAAATTGTCTTCATTTTTAAAAACATTGATATTGCATGCATTTTTTGTTACCATAAAGTAAATGTAATAATATCTGAACTAACAGTTTTTACTGGCCTCTAATTTCAAAACTAGTTCCTCATCAATTTGTTTTAAATATCCAATATGAGGCGATCATACATTTATTTAGGTTCAGAGCCATAACAGCCCTCTAAAGGAAAACATAACTGTGATGTGGCCTGTGACAAAAATGAGTTTGACACCCTTGACGTATATGAAACATTTGTATTACTGTAAAATGTCAGCAAAACCATATCCTAATGCAAAGTAAAAAAAAAAACAAAGTTCATTTACACTGCTGTTGAGACATAAGACGGTATTGTTAACTTTACTTTTCAAAAACCTGATTACATCTTACTTGATTTTTTTCCATTTCACTTTAATAAAAAACTCGTATGAAACTCAAAAGAAGAAAGCCTTTCAGAACTCCACCCGTATAATTCCCCCACCTTCCAAATAAGTCTTTAGCCAGGTTCATTTGCATTTCAAACAGTGCCAAGTGATTCATCTCACAGCACACTCCATGACAGATGGTGAGAGCAATTGAACTGCTCAATTTTGATATATATATATATATATGTGTGTGTGTGTATATATATATGTGTATATGGTTATATCTCCATATATTTATATCCATATATATATTATAGTATCTCTCTATCTATCTATCTATCTATCTATCTATCTATCTATCTATCTATCTATCTATCTATCTATCTATCTATCTATCTATCTATCTATCTATCTATCTATCTATCTATCTATCTATCTATCTATCTATCTATCTATCTATCTATCTATCTATCTATCTATCTATCTATCTATCTATCTATCTATCTATCTATCTATCTATCTATCTATCTATCTATCTATCTATCTATCTATCTATCTATCTATCTATCAATCGATTGATCGATTTATCTTATACATGTTATACATAGGTCTGGGCAATAATTCACTGTCATTATATATTGCAATAGACACCTGATCAATGTCATTAGAAATTTCACACAAAATAATATTGCTTGAAGAAATCAGTGTGGGCTGTAGGCAGAAGCTGCAGTAGGACGTGATATTTTTGCCACAACTACAAGCACTTAAAAGGAATTTTGGAGAACAAAAGTGTGTTTTACTACCACCTTTTTTCAATTGCTTGTTTCCGCGTGATTTTTTTTTTCATTGAATTTCTATTTTTAATCAATTTAATGATTTCCAATTTCATCTGTAATCAATGTACTTGTTTTTCTTATTCTAAATAGGTAATAAATTAATAATTATTGATAGACTAATATGAAATACGCTTTCAGCCCAAAGTCAGCTAGGATAGGCTCCAGCAACCCCCGTGACCCTGTTCAGGATAAGTTGAAAAAGTGTTGAAAATCGATGGATGGATGGATAACATGAAATACGCACATTGTGATTCACCCAGCCGTACTCAGTCTTTTGTTCAAACGGATGTTGTTTTAAACTTTATTGACCAGTTAATTTGACCTAAATTCAAACTTTTTCCTCTGTGTCCTTATTATGAACAAATAATATTCAATACATTACTATCGACTGAAATACTTCTATTCAGGCTGTGCGATATCGCCAAAATTGAATATCTCAATATTTTTGCCAGATATCTCGATAACGATACAATAACGATATTCCTGTTAGTCCATCCATCCATCCATCCATCCATCCATTTTCTGATATGCTTGTCCTCACGGGGGTCACGGGGCGTGCTGGAGCCGATCCCAGCAGTCTTTGGGCAGCAGGCAGGGTACATCCTGAACCGGTTACCAGTCAGTCGCAGGGCACACAGAGACAAACAACCGTCTGTGCTCACACTCAAACTTAGGGACAATTTCAGGGGTGTTCCATTCCCCTGTCACGCATGTTTTTGGAATGTGGGAGGAAACCGGAGTACCCGGACAAAACCCACCCAGGCACGGGGAGAGCATGCAAACACCACACAGGAAAGCCGAAGCCAGAATCGAACACTGTACCTCTGCACCGTGAGGGTGACGTGCGAAATAGTCATAGTAGTTCAGTGAAAACATTTTTTTAAAAGAAACGAAACAAATCCAAGAGAATGTCGAAAGTGTAGGTATTTTATTTATTTATTTATTTATTTTAAATTATAACTCACTGAAAGCCAACAACATTAACTAAGTCAGCAATGAATTAGAAATAATAAAATTCACATTGTCATGCACCTGTGCATTTATGATAAACAACAGTTTTATCCTATGACAGAAGCGTGCGTGTGTTTACTGCATTACATGTGTTGTTCTGTACCAATTTGTCCACGTACGACTGTGGTAAGGGGAAACGTTTCAGAATGTGGATGAATGTGTTTTGTGGCTTGGGGGGGGAAAAAAAAGGTTAACCACTCACCTGCGCACGTAACGATGGTTCTGCATGCATTGATGCATTACAGAGCGATGTGAATAGTGGACTTCCAGCAATGTGAACTAC
Source organism: Hippocampus comes (assembly GCF_001891065.2). NCBI lineage: Eukaryota > Metazoa > Chordata > Actinopteri > Syngnathiformes > Syngnathidae > Hippocampus > Hippocampus comes. Next base: position 1,695,735 of record NW_017842057.1, on the reverse strand, counting down.
AATATGCCTGGCAGTCAATGAAGACATGTGTTGCAACCACATACGGATCTCGCCTGGTTGATTCATTAATTTGAATGGACAGCCAAGGTGTGGGCTGCTTGTACATTTTTACAAGTTCTGCTATTTTTGTCCACTGGTAATTTTGAAATCATAAATATGGTCGCGTAATGTTCTAAAATTTTCTTGCCTGTGCTGTCCGGGCAGTAGCGGCCGTGTGTGTCCCTCGCTTGCTCAGCGTTTGTCCCTCCTCCGTCTCCTCCCTCCACAAGATGATTGTTATCTGCTGGTTTTAACTGTCTGTCGATGCTAAACATGGACGGAGGAATGAGGTTGGACAAACTGAGATATACAATACATTGCAACACAAGCGTCACATGACTGATATCATCCTCATTTCAATGTTAATACTGTATCTTGAATAGCAATATCTCGATTTCGATACAATAAAGATTTTTCGCCCACACCTGACTTATACCGTGATACAATTCTCAACCATATCACCCAGCCCTAGTTATCCAAGTCCAAGTGTATTATATGTATGTAATATACAGGGATCTTTACAAACTTTTACTGGTAGCAATGGCCAACTGAAAAAGTTGGTCGCACGGCAAAAGATTTGGTTGCATCCTTTTTTGGGAAGGTACAGCATGGACATAATTGCTGATGTATAGTTAATTGGTAGACCGTTGTTTCATATTACATTAAGATTGACAGTAACTCTAGATGTGATACAGTATTTGCAAAATATTTTACAGGTCCAAAAAGTTTGTCTGCAACAAGCAATGGCTGACGAAAGAGATCAATTATTTTATGTAATTTTAAAAGAAAAGAAACCAGAAAAAAAACAAAGGTCTTGCTTTTGTATAAGCATTATTTTGTTTCGTCCCAATATAAGAGAGACCTTATTGGGACTAAACTCTGCTTCCCTTGGGAAAACCAAAGGTTCACATTCTGCCTAGCATCATAATCAATCAAGTCTGGTTCCTCAGCACAATCAGATTAGGTCCTCCACAGCGGTGCTTCCCAACAACTGTACCCATGGGCTATGCAAGCACTTTGCAGAGGGTTCATGAAAACATTTCATGTTTGTTTTGATTCCTTTTTTAAAATTCCATATTTTAAATGCCAAAGAATCAAAAATGCAAATTAAGGAAGTGAATTAAAATGATTTTCACGTACTTTTTAACACTCAATCAGTGTCTTAATTCTGACATAATTCGGTTTTGGGTTGAGAATTAAGCCATTTAAAGCAGTACCGTATTTTCTGCACTATAAGGCGCACCTAAAAGAATTTAATTTTCTCAAAAGCCGACGTGTGCCTCATAATCCGAAGCACTTTATATATGGATCAATATTCAGATTTCTTGGACGTAGTCTTTTCAATGTTCTGGAAGCGCTTTGTTACAGTTTCAGACGGCCACGAAAGCTCTATATGAAAAAGATGTATTTTATTGTATTGTAGTCCCTTTAGCTGACCTCCATCTAGTGGACGCATAACACAACTGCAGCCACTATTGTGGCTTCTGTTCTATGCTCCTTATAATGCAGTGCGCCCTATATATGAAAACGGTTTTGAAATAGGCCATTCATTGAAGGCACGCCTTATATTCCGAAGCAACTTATAGTGCGTAAAATACAGTAATTTTTTTCCCTTCACTTGCTGCTTGATTGATGTTGCATAGTGCTTTTCATCATCAGTACTGTCTAATTTGGTTCCTTTCGCTGGCTGTCCGTCACCACCAACATCTACTTCTCGCTTCTCATTTTGTTTCTTAAAAAAAAATAAAAAAATAAAATCTACTTCCTTTTTGTAACGAGCAGAACGGCTGTTATCATTCCGGTCTGTGACACGTATATGTGGTGCGCGTGTATGGCGAGCTGATGTGTCATGAGATCCTCTCTGCTCGCCATATGCTTATCCACGCCTTCACGTGACCGATGCGGAAGCAGTTGCCAGCCAAGGCATCTAAATATAATGGTTGCATTCCGAGAGGCAGAGCGCGCTCTCCTCTTATTACCAAACACAACATGTGTTATAACAGCTCGTGCTTGAACTGGTTCCATCTGTACTGCCTGACGCACTGGCGCCCCGTGTCCCCAGTTGAAGTGGCTAGAGCGCTGTCCGAGGCCCTCAGAAAACCCACAAACTGTCTGAGTTTCCAAAAGATCGGAGTGGAGCTGAATGAGCTCGGAGGTAATATCTGAATCCAGCCATAGACAAGGAGGTGGAGACTGGCAAAACAACTGTAAAAAGACAGTGTCTTTCAACCGCATGAGACTGCAGAGTGAGCTCTTGTGCTGTGCGACCGAATGAAATTTGTATCCCCACACACTGAAAAATTGCCTGCATTGGTGAGTTTTTTGCCCGCAGTCTCCTGCCCTGATTATGTATATCACAGGTGTCAAATGCAAGGAGCGGATTTATGTGCCTCGTGAAAGCAAATTTTGTGCATTGGCTCCATGTTTCATGTTGAAATACCATAATTGCAAATTGTCTTCATTTTTAAAAACATTGATATTGCATGCATTTTTTGTTACCATAAAGTAAATGTAATAATATCTGAACTAACAGTTTTTACTGGCCTCTAATTTCAAAACTAGTTCCTCATCAATTTGTTTTAAATATCCAATATGAGGCGATCATACATTTATTTAGGTTCAGAGCCATAACAGCCCTCTAAAGGAAAACATAACTGTGATGTGGCCTGTGACAAAAATGAGTTTGACACCCTTGACGTATATGAAACATTTGTATTACTGTAAAATGTCAGCAAAACCATATCCTAATGCAAAGTAAAAAAAAAAACAAAGTTCATTTACACTGCTGTTGAGACATAAGACGGTATTGTTAACTTTACTTTTCAAAAACCTGATTACATCTTACTTGATTTTTTTCCATTTCACTTTAATAAAAAACTCGTATGAAACTCAAAAGAAGAAAGCCTTTCAGAACTCCACCCGTATAATTCCCCCACCTTCCAAATAAGTCTTTAGCCAGGTTCATTTGCATTTCAAACAGTGCCAAGTGATTCATCTCACAGCACACTCCATGACAGATGGTGAGAGCAATTGAACTGCTCAATTTTGATTCATGCAGTCAAATAGCTGTCAAAGAGCAATTAAAGAAAAAGCATGCGTATTGACTTTAGTGTCATATACACACTGATCAACATGGTTACACCAAGCAGTAAAATTTTGCATGTATTTTGGAGCAAAGTACAGACAAAACTATTAAGAGATGAAGTGAAAAATTAAAATTTACTCTTTGCATGAAACATATGTACAGACACACCAAAATAATGTGCAACAGAACAAATAAGATGCCATGACATAGAAATCATTTACATGTAAGAATATTCATCGAAATTAACAGGTTACACAGATTATAAGAATGAAGCTTCAGCCATAAATTCATAAATATTACACCATATTCATATGTCTAAAGTTTGTTTCCGTTGGTTATGTAGCCTATCACAAAAAGATTTTCGCTCAAGTGTAATACAGTACTGTACCTTAAACAGATTTGACAGATAATTTAAAAGGTGTTTGAAGTAATTTGACCTGTATTATTTGCCTAATTTTAAATAGAAACGCATGCAACATATGTCAACATTTAGTCCGCATGTATGACTTGCTGAACTCTTCCAATGTTCTCTTACATGCACAGCAAAATTGATTGTGGTACTGTGAAATGACTAACGGAAAACCAGTGTTAGCACAGGGGACACAGAACGGGAATGACTGTCATCTTCTTTCGTGGAGCTGTTACCAGGCAACACATATTTAGTCACCATAGAAGAGTCAGAGGGTGATGTAACCACAATAACATTTCTCATTTGCTTACAAGTATTCATGACTCCAGCTTATTGAGTGCCTTTTATTTATTATTATTTTTAAAACTTGTGTGTTGTTAGATGCTGCTTTTCACTCTTCACTGCAGCTGAGAAAGCAATTGACCAAATACCATTTCATTGCTCCAAAATCATAAAAAGTTCAGGTAACATTTGTATGAAGTCCAGTATTTAATTTATTATGAGTCATTTGTTTACTTTTAATTCCTAAGATGAGTTATTCATTAAAAACGTGTGTTGTATGTGTTGATTCTGATTTGAGAAAAAATACAATGGCTGGGTTGAAGTCAGTTGAAAATGATGCGAAAAGATTTACAAGGTTAGTGAGTCATAGCTCAGATTTCATTTCCTGAAATTGTGGTCATCCGCCATCCAGCATTTTGTTACTGTGTGAGCTGTGGTGGTCATGCGGGGGAGGTGGCAGCAAGCTCTATGGGAACGGTGACCAGGGTCAGTGGGATGTTGCTCTTGAAGCAATAATGGCCTGCTCTGCTGACCTCCGTGTAACCCAGGAAAGTATTTACGGCCTCTACTTGATCCATGAGCTACAGGCTGCGTGACAGTGAAGCTGCTTTCTGAGGTCTCCGATAGCTGCTTCCTGGCACAACCCAAGGCTGAATTAGCTGCCAGGGAGCTGCATGGGAAAGGAAGCAATGCCAGGATGTGCATCAACCATATTAAACTATTTGTTTTCAAATCTCTAAATGACCTCGCACAACCTTACCTCTCTGAGCTCATCCGCCCCTACACACCTGCCCGGCGCCTCAGATCTGCGGACCAGACATTATTAGAAGTACCAAGAACTAAACTGAGGCTCAGAGGGGATCGAGCCTTTTCTGTTGCTGGTCCCTCTCTCTGGAATGACCTCCCACTGAACATTCGGCAAGCCTCCTCGCTGCCCATCTTCAAAACCCGCCTCAAAACTCACTTGTATTCTTTGGCATTTAACTCAGCATGACTTAGATTTGTTCTTGGTTTTGCTGTTCGCTGCTTTCTACCGTCTTTATTACCGATTTGCTTTACTGTTTGTTGTATATGTTAAATTGTTCCATGTACAGCACTTTGTATGCAGCGATGGCTGTTTGAAAGTGCTCTATAAATACAGTTGAGTTGAGTTAATGCTGGTGAAGTGCCAGCTATGCTTTTATCAGGCCTGTGTGATATTCAACACGCCATAAACATCCTCAATTTGAGTTTGAATTTGGGAGGAAGGTGAGTTCACAGGCAGCTGCAAAAGACTGAACTTGGTATGTCAATTCAAAATGGTTTCCCCGTAAAATTTCCTGGGCTGGAGGATGCAGTTGTCACAGGACTGTAAAGCGGCATGTGAGAAGGTCCTGATCAAACTGGACTTGATGCTCTGTGATCTCTTATGAATGAGTCGAGACATGCGGTATCTCTGTTGTGAATGTGCTGGGCGAAAAATGTCATAAAGATGCACCATGTCTTCCTGCACCAGGTCCTTCCCTGGGAATTGGGTGACAGACTCAGTCGAGGCACCCCACTCATTTCACACCCAACAGAAAAGACACATGAGCCGCACACACTGGCTCTTTGCAGGAATCTGCTAAACACTTTTAGTTGTAATTACTGACTCACACAAACACACACTGTTGTGTTGTGAGCTAACTGGAGTGTACGTTTGTTTTGGAAAGAGTAATTTGTATTGTGTACAGTGTAGACCAGGGGTGTCGAACGTACGGCCCGCGGGCCGGATCCGGCCCCCAAAGGACTTTAATCCGGCCCGCGAGATGATTACGTAAAGCAGTGGTGTCAAACATACGGTCCGCGGGCCGTTCCATCAGGCCCACAGGATAATTTAAAAGTGAAGAAAATGCATAAAAGACACAGAATAAATATTTTTAATAAGGTGCAATTCATTGAGTATCCGCTAGGGGACACTGTTTTGATCAGAGAAGAAGACAACAGCAGCCTCAGTCCATCACTGAGACAGACCCATGACAGCAGACGCTATCAATAGCACTCTCACATTTACACATTTAATAGCACGCTCCTTAGTTTGTAAGGTGTAGGCAGGGATTACATTTAGATTTTATATGCACGTGTAAATGGTTTAAAACTTCCTTTCTTTATAAATCTCGTTTAATCTTAAAGTGCATTACTCTATTTTTCAAAACCAATTACTTGTTAAAGTTTGTACAATCAGTGGGATCAGTTGCAATGCATATATGTGAATGATAAAAGTAAATTGCACATTTGTCGAAGGAAATGTAAGGTGCTTCATGAAATGTTTTGTAAAAGATATGTTCATTTAATTTCAACATTTTCCTAATGTTCTTGTGCTTCTTTATACCAAAACAAAGGAAAGACATATTGTTTTGGTTATTTATAGCAAAGTATGGTATCATTTTAATGGTCCGGCCCACTTGACATCTACCCAGGCCGTATGTGGCCCACCATGTGAAATGAGTTTGACACCCCTGGTGTAGACAATATGTCTGGACTTCAATGTGTGACTGGACAAAATGACCTAAAATGCATATAACGACATTAATTGCATCCCTTCCCGGTCACAATAAATATACTGTAACACTATGGGTAAAAATGTTTGTATTTTGTCATAATTTAATAATTGAAGAGCTAAAATATACAGTATACTCTACTAGAGAAGGTAAGTTGATAAAATATCTAGCAACAACAAAACAATTATGAATTAGGACAATATATTTTGTACAAATCTCAACTCAGAATTAAATGTTAGCCCTCCCTAGTGCAAAGTAGTGCACAGAAAAAAATAAAACTGCTGATATTTTAAAAACATAAAGGTGTTGATATGTACACTTGGCACGAGGACACCGTCGGCTGCAGTTTGATGATCGACTTAGTGGTCATTTTGTTGAATTTGCGGCCACATGTTTTGGACACGAGGGTGAAAAGAGAGGGAGAACTGTCAACTAGTAAACACCTGGTGATGTGTTGACTCTGATGGTAGGGGGAGATGCCGATCCGACCTGGCAGACCCAAACATTTTGTGAGTGTTTTCTGGGAACGTCTTTCATAATTCCCTGTCGGAAAGAGTTCCAACTCCCACCTCTGTTTGTATCCTGGGGGTTTTTTTTTGCACAGTGGACATTAAGTCCAAGTAGACCATGTCCTGCGCCTGCATTGTTAAGAAAACTGATCTGAGCTGTGGCCGTAAAGTGGTTGGTGCCTGTCGTGGCTGCAATCCACGAACCTGCTAGAGGACACTGGCAATAAGGGATGACTTTGAGCTGAAAGAGGAGACCTATCAGGCCTTTTTGGCCTGTGGAACTCCGGGGCTAGCTGAGACTGACCAAACGGAATACATTTTGGTGGTCGGTGATGCAAAAACTCGAGCATGGGAGGATTTCAGCGTGGTCATGGAAAAGGACTTCCAACCATCAGGTGTCTTAGGCAGGGGACGCAGTGCACCATTAACACGATGTATACCGTATTTTCACGACTATAAGGCGCCATTAAAAGTATTAAATTTTCTCCAAAATGGACAGGACGCCTTATAATGCGGAGCGTCTAGTGTATGCGCCGAGTTCCAAAGCCTGACTGAGAGCACTTCTGGCCGACACGCTGTTTATATAGAGAAAAGGTGGACGTGAGTGACGACAGGCATGCGGAAGTCCGCCAATGAGTGAAGGGTGGGCGTGTAAGAGGACGCTAAAGGCACGCCCCTAGCAGGTACCAGTCGCGTGAGTACATTGTAAAATGGCTAAATAAAGTACACCGAACTCAGTTTTGCTTCCGTTGCCTTTTTAAAAACGTGTTTTTAGCATGTGTCCGTATGTCTTAGCTGCTACCGTATGCTTTAAGCTAACATACCTGGTATGTTTTAGCGTGCATGCATGCATGCTACCGTATGCTTCAAGCTAACGTGTTTTTAGTTAGCCGTATGTTTAAGCTGGCGTATGTTTTACCATTCCTGGCTGCGCCCAATAATACAGTGCGTTTTGTTTATGTGTCAAATACAGAAATAGCACCCGTTATTGAGACTGCGCCCAACAATACGGTGCGCCGAATGGTCGTGAAAATACGGTAGTGGAGATGGGGCCCCAATAACCTCGACTCAAGACGTTTTGAGACGGTGGAGTGAATCCTTGGAAGATGTCCTCAATTGCACCGACACGCCTTCCTTTGAGGAAGCAGAGTCTGGGGACTCTGAGGTGGGCTCAATTATCTCTGGGTTTTAAGTCATCCAGGTAGTAAAACAGGTCCATAGGCAGGCGGGCTGTCAGCTAGCTCTCACAAGCTCCCATGGCTAACACCACCACAATTGTCATGGCGGTAATTAGCGTTCGGCCGCTGAACAGATGAGGTTAATATCAATCAGCATCTTACCGGCCAAGACATGAGGCTCTCTGTTGCAAATGCCCGCTGTCCAGACAGCCGAGTTGCTGCACGTTCGTGCCAGTTAGACAGCCAAGGAGCTTGCGTCGCGGTCGTCCTTTTACCGGACCTCCATGTGGTGGTTGCCCACCTTTCATACAGCCCTAGTGGTATGAATGTTATTCTATCCTGGCATGGATACAGCTTGGTGCAAGTGGCCTGTTTGAGTGTGTTAATTTCAGATATGCAGCTACGGGACAACCCACGGTGGACGAAGTTTGCTTGGCAAAATTTAAAAGTTGGATTTAAAAAAATCCAGCATGTGAGGATTGTGCGGTAAAATACAGAGCACCAGACTTCCAGCTGAGTGTGGCCGTTTAGAGCACCTAATTTTCTGAGAGGCAGTGGATGGCTTAACCCCTGTAGGTGCACTTGTAAGTCAAACCAACCCATATCGATTTAATTTTAATATATAATGACCTATGAACTATTTATCTTACGAAAAGGCTTTCAGACATTGTGTTCTTATCTTGGGGGCTTATCAAAGAATGCATTGCATGAGAGGAAATTCATGTGAGATGCTCATTTCCTGATTTTTTCATAAATCAGCCATGGTGAGTCCGATCCATGTAATATTTTTAGTGGTTGAATAATTATTTAAAAAAATTATATTTCACCAATCTCACAGTGCTACAGAGTAAAATATTTTTTTAAAAAAAGAGAGAAAGGGCCTCACAGAAGGCTTTTGTTAACGAAGACTCATAAGATTCCTTTTGAAAGTAGTATTTGGGGCCCTCAGGCAGTCAGGGAGTGTTCCACATCTTGGGAGCCACCGAAGAGAAGGACCTAATCACCCATGGCGTGGAGCTTGCTTTTGCAGTCTTGGAGGATGTTTGTACATGCAGAACAGGGTTTGTGAGGAGTGAGGTGTCTTTTGGGTGTCTCTTGGGTGTGGGGAGTCTTCGAACTAATGGCGGTTGTGTTAGTCAATACACTGGTGGGTGAGGAAGGAGACCTTGTCCTCAAGTCGGACGGGCACTGGGAGTCGGTGAAGTAATTTCAGGTAGGGTGTGATGTGGTCAAATTTTGTGCCCGCTCATCAGGATCCTGCCAACACTGTTCTGGATATATTGCAGCCTCTGAATCTTCTTACCAGGAAACCAGATGAGGAGTGCGAGGAAGTTGAGCTTCATCTACGCCTCTATGTCCTCCAGGCAGGCGGACAGTTTACATGTTGACAGTGGGGTAGAAGAAGTGGGGGTTGTCTTTATGTGGAGCTGCATGTCATCAGCATAACAGTGACAGGAAACCCCATGCCTGATGATGAGGTTGCCCAAGGGGAACAGATAGTATGAAGAGAGCGGGGCCCAGTACCAAACCCCTGAGGGACACCACAGGTGACATTGTTGGTCTGTGATTTTGCTTGGCCAAGGGCAACATATTTGATTTTGTTAGACAGATAGCAGGTAACCAGCTGTCTGTGTTTTCTGAAAGGTTGAAGTGGGCATAAGTAGAGATGTGCATATACATTTCTGTGCTGTTTCATCACCGTTTTTTAAAAATTATTAGCAATACTGTACCTTATATGTACAATGATTTTATATGAACAAATATTTTCTGGTTCCTCCCATGACTCCCACCAAGACATGGGAAGTGGGAGGGAGCGTGGCTATATTGCCTTCGGAGAGTAGTTAGTTACTCATTTCTCCAAAACAAATTGATAACATTTAAAATGCAAGCTAATATCATTTTACTGATTAAACGATACAGACATTGAGCTTGTTAGTGAAAACTGGACCCCTTAAGTTGCTTGATATTTTGCTGTCCTGTTACTCTTCGCTGGAACGCGGTTCCAGCTTGACCAACTGTATGCGATAGAGCACTGTATCACAGAAGCTCATAGTTTGGTGTTTTGTGACTGCTTTCAATACCTTAGCAATTAGCATAGCTTTCCAGCTTTCTCCCCTTGGTCATCATGATAATGCTAGTTACAGAAGTGTAGCTTTTTTACGGATGTGGAGGCGATGATGACTGACCTATGCTCTGTGGTCACCTGATGCTCAACTTTTGCCGTGGCATCATGTTTAGTCACATTAGCTATCCAGCCAAAGCTCTTAATCAGCAGAGCGTTCACAAAATAATGTGCAATTAAGCATTTAACAGTGGAAAGCAGTGAGGTGATGCATTCATATAGTTTGGGCATTTCTGTCACACTGAGCAGTGCACACGGAAGGGGACAGAGAAGCAATCAACATGCATTACTGCGGTTGGATGGTAGGGTACAAATCACTACCATAAAGCAAATTCATACCTTGTATTGTCCATTCTAGAATCATCTTGTCTTATTACCAGAATCGTGAATTCTGTGATAATCTGTGATGTATCCACAATAAATGTTGTGGTGTTGCAACACCCCCCACCCCTGACCCCCCTTCACTGCCCC
>NW_017842057.1:1676637-1682138 GCF_001891065.2 Hippocampus comes | reverse complement strand
GACCCCCCTTCACTGCTCCACACAAACTCACATAAAGGCCAAAGGGATTTGAGGGGTCAAGAGATGGTGCCCATCACAACAGGAAATCCTGAATCTGTTTGTTATATGTATGGACGCATTTTACAGTTGAATGGTTAATTTTAGACTTTTTGTTTATAATGTGATGATTATTTTCATATGGCTGCCCTAGGCTTGAGTTTGCACAGTGCAGTATGACCCCCCTTCACTGCTCCACACAAACTCACATAAAGGCCAAAGGGATTTGAGGGGTCAAGAGATGGTGCCCATCACAACAGGAAATCCTGAATCTGTTTGTTATATGTATGGACGCATTTTACAGTTGAATGGTTAATTTTAGACTTTTTGTTTATAATGTGATGATTATTTTCATATGGCTGCCCTAGGCTTGAGTTTGCACAGTGCAGTATGCTGGCTGACTGTGTGAGGTAGTAAAACTCTGACCCCTGGCATGATGAAAGGGAAGTTGCTCCTTTGAGCGTGTCAAACCACGGTGAAGAAGCCCCCCACCCCTATGACCACAACATGACCCTCAGTCGGGACGCCTGCCGGGATTAGCGCAGATAAAGACATATATTCATTAGCTTAACATAACATACGCTGATGACTGCAGAAAGCTCAAACTATGAGGGGCTATAAAATAGGTCTTCATCCTCGTGTTTGATCTGAAAGAATTCTATTTGCTCTGTGGCCATCTCTGAATAAAGCATCCCTAAACTGTTACCTGAAGTGGGGGAGAACAGTGTGACACATTTATGATCAGTGATTTACTGTAGATTTGCAACACAACCAATGTGACAAAATACTTGATATAAATCCCATATAGCTGAAATGTGTTCTTAAATTGAATTAACCCATTTAATCCCACCGGTCACGTTTGTGACAGACAACAATGATTTAATTTACAGGGCTCTAAATTTTTTTTATATCTGATTACTTAAAAGGGCTACCAATGACACCTGATTTTGACTTTTAAATGTCTGGGAGAAATTTGGGTTTAAATGGGTTAATACTTTACAAAAAAAGAAAAACGGGGTTGCTTTTGGATCATTTTTTCAAAAATAATTGATCATATGGCAATTTTTAAGCTTTTGCCATGAATTATATTCAAACCTGAAATTGTTGGTGTCGGTGGAAGTATATACCCCCCCACCACAAAACAATTATGTCCCTTGTACGGCCACTGTATTATTGTTCATTACATTGGCTTGTTTGTTGTTGTTCAGAGAGCAGCTCTGTTGGATCGATTCCTCCATGTTCATGTAATTACAGAGGTGAAGTCAAGAGTCAATATGGCTTGTTTAGAATAAAGACTGAATGCAGAGTACAGGAAGCAGCTGGCCTGGCTGTGGTATACAGTAAACGTGTGTGTTTGTGATACTGTTTGAATTTAGTCTGTCAAGTTTGGTCATGTAGCATCTTTAGGATCCCACGTTTTACAACACTATGAGGTAAGTTTTAATTGTTTTTGTGCCACTGTCCTAATGAAATCAATTTGAATATATGGAACATGGTAAATCCATCATTATGAGGTGGTGTAGCAACACAGAGGTGCTGTGAACTTGAGTGGCACTGGGATGCAACAACACAGGGCCTGTGCGCTTTGTCAGCCAGAAGCAACGGGGAGGACAAAGTAGACATTGTGCTGAACTGTGTTACACATGGAGGTCAAGGGTCAGGTGTAGAGGTCAAAAGGATCACCACAGAGTAGTCTGTGAAACCAGCCCTCAAGTTCCTTCACAATCTGTCATATGAGGTGCAGTGAGGAGTTATGCGTGCTACATTAGCTGAAAGATGATTTTTTTATTCTTTTATTGGACTGTTTAAGAAATTGTACAGTAACCCCGACATCATAATGGTTCACCATTCATTCTTTTTTTTCTGTTGAAACTATCCCCAGCTATTAGCTGAAACGGAAATCCCCTACGATACCACAAGATCCCGCCACAACCCTGTCTAAATGGCAAAGTCGCAGAAATTGGTTTCATTCATTCATTTTCCGATCCGCTTATCCTCACAAGGGTCGCGGAGGGTGCTGGAGCCTATCCCAGGTGTCTTCGGGCAGTAGGCAGGGGACACCCTGAACTGGTTGCCAGCCAATTGCAGGGCACAAACAGATGAACAACCATCCACGCTCACACTCATACCTAGGGGCAATTTTAAGTGTTCAATCAGCCTGCCATGCATGTTTGGAATGTGGGAGGAAACCGGAGTACCTGGAGAAAACCCACGCAGGCCCGGGGAGAACATGCAAACTCCACACAGGGAGGCCGGAGCTGGAATTGAACCCGGTACCTCTGCACTGTGACATCGACGCGCTAAGCACTGGACCACCGGGCTGCAAAATTGGTTTTATGTGTGATAATGGATACTTTGTACATTTAAAATGAGAGACAAGCTGTACGTTCAGTCTGAAAACAGCTGGGATAGGCTCCAACTTGCCCGCGACCCTTGTGAGGATAAGCGGTTTGGAAAATGGAGGGATACATGGATGAGAGACAAGCTTCATTTGTTGGTGCAAAGTTAAGTTTAGCCTAGGTTCTTAGTGGAAATTATGGAGTCTGTCGCACATCAGTTTCTTCTGTCTGTCCGGGTTTCTATCCATCCATCCATCCATCCATCCATCCATCTAATATCCCAGGCATTTATCCTCATGAGGGTCGGGGGCATGCTGGAGAGTTTCCCAGCCATCTTCGAGCGGTAGGCAATGTACACCCTGAGCTGGCTGCCAACACATACGGGCTTAGGGAGAATATGCAAACTATTTTGGGATGCTGTCGCTGATGGTGTAGTAGTTCAGTGACTTGTGTGTGGGCAGCGTGACATTGGTTCCCACTCAGTGATGGCGTGAATGTGGGTGTGTATGGTTGTTTGTCTCTATGTGTGCCCTGTGACTGACTGGCGACCAGTTGAGGGGTTATTCCGCCTTTTGCCCGAAGTTAGCCGGGATAGGCTGCAGGAATTCTTGCGACTGTCCCTAGGATAAGCGGTGTTGAAAATGGATGGATGTTTAGGGTTGCAACTAACAATTCTATTCATAATCGATTAATCTGTAGATTATTTTGTTGATGAATGAAATTGAAAAAAAGTTTCGATTTCCATCACTTTATTTGAAAATAGCACATTATTTTAAATTTACAATGCAGAAAATGCACATACACAAATTATGATTCAATTATTGGTTTGGTCGATCGCCATTTTCCAAAAAAAGCAGATGTGAACAATTATTTATAAATAAATAAAAGGAAAGAGCAAATATAAAATAAAAAAACAGCAAAGATAATACTCATGATGACGACAGAAATTTAAGAATATTTACTGTTTAGGGCCTGTCTGGCGATGTCTGTCATTTAGTAGTGAATGGTTATCAAACAATTTAAAACTACATGGTGGATAGAGACCCGGCCAGCCTGCAAATAACAAAAATCTGCATGTAGCTGTAATAGAATGAACAGCCATTGAAATGCATTAGATTTTTTTTTTTTTTTTGGAAACCCATGTGGCCCACGGGTGGCCAATTGCCCATCCCTTACTGACAGTAAGGCTCAGTAATACTTTCACAACATCTGCAGAATTAAAGAAGGCAGCATCCAGGAGGCTGTTAAACAGGGGAAACCTCTTCCCAATTTGTGATGACCCCAACTGCTCTTCTCTGTGGCAAACTGAAACTCCTAAACTCTACACTCGGATGTCTCCAGTATGGGGGTGTTGGATTGAGTGGTGCCTGAGGGGTGAAAAGCTCCTCTGGACTCTGACCTCACAATAAGACCAGCACCCATTCTGTCCCAATGTGGTGTGAAAACAACGATGTATTTGTGGCTACTAGTTTCTTCGGGAGGTCAGATTGATGGGTGGATTGATTGATTGACTGATTGATTGATTGATTGATTGATTTTGCCGAGTGCTAGTGTTACACAATCCTCAGCTGTATTGCGAAATCTCACAAGCTATTTCCTGTCAGCTGGTCACGAGAAAGCTCAACCTTATTTTTTGAAATAGAACTTGTATATTTTTTTAAATGCTGTTGATCACTGAAAAAGGGCGGTGTTCTGATCCATCATTTCACTTACAATGGGACTTACCTCTCATCTATTAAAAAAAAAGAAAAAAAAGATCCTATTCCACCCATTATTATGTAATATTTTGTCTGATTCCTTTGAAGGTATATAGGGCATCACAGTATTAATGTTTCAATGGCTGTCTGTTGATTTGTATATTTGTTCTCAGAAGCAGATGTTTAGGCTATAACCTAGTTTCATTAATGAAGGAAAAAAAAATCTTTTTTATGGCCGAAAAATAATGTCAGCCCCACTAGGCCAGTTTGAATGGCAACCTAGGGACCAACAGCACCAGAGACAGAATGCCACAGCCTCAGGAAATAACCCCACAAGCAACATGATAAATATTCAACATTAATGTTAATTTATACACTTTTCTTCCACATTATTGAATGCGTGTGCGTGTGCGTGTGTGTGTGTGTGTGTGTGTGTGTGTGTGTGTGTGTGTGTGTGTGTGTGTGTGTGTTTACACTAATGACCCTCACATGGCAGACATGTTGCATCAGCACTGGGTCTCATACTGCCCTATACTGAAACGTCAGCAGGCCCAATAGTTTTTTGCGGATTTAGAATGATGAGCAGGTTAGACGTACCTTAATAATATTACAATTTGTACTGATTTCCTTTTTTGAAAAAAAAAATAAAATAAGTTCTTGCACATAATGTTTTTTCTTTGTTCATCAGCTTTGTTCCGTCCTTGAATTCTAATTTTATGTGAGGGTCCTTTGCACTGCAAAAAATCACAGGATGTGGTTATTTTGTTGTTTGCTTCAAACCCTTTTTTGGCTTTGGTCAGTCAATCTTTTATACTGTATATTCATTGAACTATATATGATAAAGAAGAAAATATGTGAAGCGCGTGTAGTTTGCACATATGCATGTATTTTGTCTAGTGCTGTCAAGCAATTAAAAAATGTGAGATTAATTAATTATGATCTGTAATTAATTGATCTAATTTATATTTTAATCTAATCTATGCCGAGAAAACCCCTATTTTTATTTTAATTCATTACATTATTGAGGCAGATCAAAAGACAAAAAAAGTGGCATTATAAATTCTTTCATTGGCTTGAACAGATCCAGTCCGAGCCATTCACTTGCCGCTGTAGTTGAGGCTCGTCCCAAGTCCTACCTGCAACCTTTATTTTCGACCACCAGGGTGAATATCACCGTTTTGCTTGTTTTTGTAAATCTCAAAATAATTACAAAATAAAAATAAAAATAGTACATCAGGTCCATAAAAAGTGCTTAGGTTAACATATAAAAAACAGTAAGAAAATTTTTCTGAGCAATACAATTACAGTAAATATTCTCTAGTGCGGACTCGTGTTTGCGCTGTCCAATTTGTCGTGATAACAGAAATTCCTCATTTGGGAAATGAGCATGGTACATGTCCTTTATGAACCTGCAAGTATGTTGACAAAA
>NW_017842057.1:1649753-1676025 GCF_001891065.2 Hippocampus comes | reverse complement strand
AGCTCCCGCGGCATGACGTCTCAATCCGGGTTACGGGTAGTGGAATTTCCGCTTACGTAAGTTCCGGTAACATGTAATATCGTAGTCAAAATGTTAATGCACAGGCTTTTGTTCCGAGTGAAGGATATTCCTTTTCATAGAATTCCGGGGATGGGAATATTTACTGTACTCAACAATGAACTTTCTTCGGATAAAAAAAAAAAAAGAGCCCCTTAAATCATGATGCTGTAGGTTAGCACTTCAGAAATAATACTGTTCATCATGAGAAAATAAAGTTCTGAAATAAACATCAACCACTTCTGGTAGGCTACTGAGGACACAGCAACTATGTTGACTTCATGCCTTGTACGTGGGGTGTTCTCCTCGAGTTTCATTTGGCGAAGAGCTTTGCTTTAGCTCGCTATATTGTTAACGCTTTCGGTGCTAACGTTAGCTGTGGATGTACTCGCGACTGGGTGCTTTGCATTAATGTGGCAGGCTAAACTTGAGGTGCTTCGGTGGTCAGAAAACTCCTTCTTACAAATTAGGCACAACACTCTACTTTTATTAATAGTGCCATCAGGGCGTTTTTGAAAAGTAAATTTTCCATTCATTGTGCCGAGAACTCTTACATGCTCCTCCATTTTCACTTATCCTCTCCTCACTCAAACATAATGACAGCCAATCAATGTCCGCTTCAGGCTGTGACTGACAGTTGTTTCCCCACCTTCAACTACTCAAACACAGGAAGCCAACACATGAAAAGGGATATTATAAAAAGGCCACCCGCCTACAGAAACAATTAAGTTAGAGATTAAAATTTAGATTAATGCGATTAAAAAACATAACGCGCGAAATATGACTGTAATTAATTATTCGCAATTAACGCGATAAATTGACACCCCTAATTTTGTCCTTATTCAAAATAGAATTTTTGCCATGCATCTGCTTGGTGCATGGTCCTGTTTGCCCCCCAGTAGCACTGATCAAAAATTGTGGCCCCCTTCAGCATTTCAATTGCCCATCCCTGCCTCAAAATAAGATTGCAACTGATGATAATCTGGTTTTACAGAAAATCAATCAGAAAATTAGTAAATGTGGAACATCTCTGATGTCTCTTTTTCAACATCATCATCATCCTGTAAAGTGTAAAGTGTGTGCGAATAGACTTGAGATGTTGTAGCTGGGTGGGCTTGATTGGAACACAGCCAACCAGATTCTGCCAGGATGGAAGGTAGTGGCCAAGCTTCTCTGGTAACAAGCTGGCGTTGCCCTCGGGTAGCCATGCGTAACCTCAGCCATCTGTGAGTGAAAAACAGGGACAGTGATGGACTGATCGAAGCGCTATGAATGTTGGAGAGAGATTCCAGACACTTCTAATGCATAGTTGCCGGTTGAGGATTTCAAAGGGTGGGTTACTTAGTGTACATTCAATATCTGCTGCATTTAAATCATGGCTGAGGCTTCTTCTTCTGGCCTCTTGCACAAACAAATCTGCTGCATTTAAATCATGGCTGAGGCTTCTTCTGGCCTCTTGCACAAACAGCGCTACCATATGGTGTCTTCTGTGAGTAAAGTGGATCGGGTTATATTGGAAAAAGACATTTACTCGTTGGGAATTGTATTTAATTTTCGGGGGGAGCGTTATTCTAAAAGTAAATTGTAAAAGTTTTTGCTGAAAGACAATTTCCTTTGACTCTCATTCCAAGAGAAATAGTAACATACAGTTAAACATCTTGAAGACACTGTTTAACAATCAGTCACCTAAATAACCTGTAATTTATAGCCATAGTAATGATGCCTATTTCTTTTTTTAATCATAAAATGGAAGACTTAAAAAGTACAACAAAGTTTAAATATCTCAGGCTTTACATGCATCTGTTATGATAGCAAATCATCCATCTAACCTTCTTATCATCAGTGCATTCAAGAACTGCCTGAGAGAAAGCCCTGATACAATACTGAACCACTGCAGTAAATGTCAGATTGAGCATTCTGGTCTACATCTAAGGAGGGAGATATAAGGGACATGAGCCTGTGTGTTATTTTGATGGGGAGCTGATAGAGCTGGAGGTTGTGGAGGTTTTAGAGGTGAAAGGTTAAAGATGCAGCCTTTCTTTGTTAGCTCACAATGGGCCGCAGCAGACCAGGCTCCGGCTGTATTGGCTGCTTCTTAAAGGTTTCTCAGCCCCTGGCGATAATGATCAATAAGATGTCACGAGGATTAGCAACAGAGACCACACACTGGTCATTTTCAGTGCACACTGCTACCTCAGAGAACTGTATGGACAAAGACCACGCCAGTCCTCGTCTTGGAAGCATCTCTCGGGATGATATAGTTGAGCAAGAAATTATGATAACCTATCAAACTGTTCGTTTGACCATTTTTAATACCTTATGGGAGTAAGAGAGTGAGTTAAAGGGAGACAAAGGGAGCGAGCGGCCTAGCTGAAATGTAGCCATGTGCGAGTGTCGCATTGCGCATAAACAGCAGCGCTTGGATTCACAGAGAGAACAAGAATCAGTTTTGATCTGTGAATTAGCCGTGATGTGCAGGTATCCCTGATTTCTGCTTTGGAGTAGCATACAAAGTTCTCTTTTTCTGCAACAATGACCTTGGGGCCTCGAGCAAGAATAGCTAACACCGAGCTAGAATGATTGAGACGATAACTTCTTTGAACTCTTGAAAATCAGCAGCTGAATTTGTGAGTTTCCGTCTTGTGAATGTTGTCCACTCAAACTGCGGCTTGAAGTCATCTTCCTCTAGTTGTACTTTGATTAAATTGGCACAAATTGGTTTTTGTATGGTGTAGACATGGTTTAAGTTTCACATCTCTTGTGTTTTTTTTGTTTGCTTGCAATAGCCTTTGAAAGGCAAAGAGTCTGCATAACGAGTGGATTTTAATTCGATGCCACTGTGACATAGATTTGTCACTCATTATCGACAGTAAATACTTGCCCACTTTGTGGATGCTGAGAGCCCACTCAACGTAGGAAAAATGGCTAACTGTAACATTTTTGGAAACACTCCTCCATATTTTGAACCAGAATTGTGTCGGCGCACATTTCATGGAAGATGATTCCTTCAACTTAAAGGTCAAGAGTGAAGTAATTTTTGCAAATCCAAAACAAAATATTTTTATGTCACAAGTAATTGACCAAAATACCTTAAATAAAGCATGAAAAAATGATTTCTATTTCGTTAATTTGACAGAGAAATCCTTTTCCAAGATTGAAATCCTGACGAGCGACAAACCCGGAAGTGGGACGTCATTTAAACAGAAACAATGGCCTAGCCAGTCGCTCACAACACTTTTGACTTCATCGTCACTTTCAAACTTGGTGCCAACTACTGTGAACTGCTGAGGCAAGGTCAAGAAAGACATAAAGAACAAATGTAGGGGTCAACAGTCAGAAGGACTCTTGCATCATGAAAACGCAAGGCCTCACACAGCAGTCCAAACGATGCAGACCATCAACGAGCTGGGATGGGAACTGCTCCCTCATCCCCTTAACAGCCCAGCCCTGCCCATTCAGACGTTCACCTGTTTGGTCCCTTAAAAGCGTTCACAAGAGGCACAAAGTTTGAAAGTAACGATGACGTCAAAAGTGTTCTGAGCGACTGGCTGAGGCATCAGTCCAAAGATTTTTATGCTGAGGGAATATGGAAGCTTGTGCACAGATGGAAAAAGTGTGTGACAGTGCTGGGAGACTACGTTGGAAAAAGAAAAAAGTAAACTTTTATCTTTATTAGAAGTCCTTGTACCGAAAAACTCACTTTATTTATTGAATGACCCTTGTAACTTATGATTCAGACAACAAAAATACTCCTGTCTGGGTGCTCAGACATTTGTGTGGATTGATCTTTTTTTTGTTCGCGTAACCTGTTAGATTCAGATTTCTCGTGGCCTGTCTGTAGCTTGTTTGTGTGTCATATGTCTGAAAAGTGTGTCTATTCATGGCGGGCCACCAAGGCACGTGTGTGTTTGAACAGAGGTTGTGTGGTTGAATGCTCTAGGGAAAACATATGCTCGTGTTGACTGTGGGAGGGGGTGTAGGAAGTGGCTGTGGTGGTGAGGGGCAGGTGGCGTGTGTTGGGTCAGGGGTCTACAACTGTTGATTGGATGGTACACTGACATAGAAGGGGGGGATCTGATGCTTTGAGAAACCACATCAAGCAGTTGTCGGATACGTGTGATGGAGTCATCAGGCAGCATGGGAAAAAAATGTGGAAGCTCAAGTCTCCATACAATGAGCACAGATGGGATTGGCATGATGTACAAGTGAAATTGTAGACAGCAAAGAGGAACAATTATTGAGGTTACAGATTGTTGGGGGGCTCTTAATTGATACTGCCATGAAAAAAAAAGAAAAAAAAACACTTAAAGGCCTACAACTTCAATGTCGCAATTTGAACATACTGTACAGTACAATTCTGTGAGAACAAATAAATATCAGTGTGGTTCCTCTCTTAAAGGACCTATAATGTTCAGATGGCCGATATTCCACTAACATGTACACTATGTATTGTTTGCTGAAGAAAACGTCATCAATATGACATCTGTAGATATATGCAATATAAATATACTGTATGCATTTCAACGGGTGTCGCTTACATACAGATTTTCGATATTTGTAGGCTGGCCTGGTCCCTACTCCCCGCAAATAACCGGGATGCAGTGTATGCAAATATATGCTGTCGTCATATTTATTTTTATTTTGTCTTTATTAACATTTTCGGTGTCGGGAGTAATCCAAAAGTAGACTTTACAACTATCTGATCGAGTGTATCAAAATTGGTCGATACTTTGCAATTTATGCAAAATTATTGACTGCCATGTCATAATTTGCCTGATCTAGCATGGATTGGTTCCGCTAAATAAGACATGACAACAAACACACGCTTGTTCAGTCCGGGGTCATTCTGTGCTGCCGTCGTGCATATGAGAGCCTGGATGCGAATCTCATTTTTGCCTTTTCTCGAGTCATTACATAAACTTCTGGTTTTAACTCTTTCATGCACCCTGTAACCTAATAACATGACAAGCTGTCCACTATAGCCATTGTGCTTTTAAATATGATTTCAACGAATAAGCCATTGACGGCAGTATGCAAAATGAAGTTGACAGTACTCTATGACAATTGATCTTTCTGATTGGCTGTTAGCTCGTGAATCAGTGCATCATAGAAGTAGACTATGAGGTAGTACTTAAAAACCAAGCCGAGGCAAAGAAAATGGCATTGTCTAGAAAATAATCATTGCTTTTTACATAGACTTGCTTGTTTATGAGTGTGGCGGGCCTGATTCGGGATATGTGTACGTTTTATTTCATGAAACCATGACTGTGGAAGGTATGATGAAGAATGACTCGCACGTGCACCACCCAACCTTGACCATCCCTCATTGGCATGTTTTTTTCTCACTGGCCAATCCACTGAAATGGTGCTGGCTATGCCCCTGACCAATAGTTAATTCATTTAGGGCAATGGTTCTTATTCTTGTTAGAGGTATTGAACCCAACAAATTCATATGAATATTCATCAAACCCTTCATTAGTGAAAAATAAAAATATGATTTTTTTTTTTTTTGTTTATGAATTCAACTCGTAAAAAACACATTTATCAAAGACTAAAAAAAAGTACCGGTAAATACAATTTCTAGACATAAGTATATGTTTTTTTTAATTGTGCACAAAATCAACCGTGCATGACGTACTATCACGACAGTCACACTTTGACGATTGAGCGAACTAAATTTCCCGCAGCACTGATTGGACAAACAATGTAAGGTGATCATCTGCAGCCAGTGATGGCCAGGTGGGTGTGTCATAGCTAATTGACATGCTGAGTCGGGTGTGTCTTAACCTCCAGAACCCCTGAGACTGATTTCGGGCAGTGTTCGTCCTTGCTTGCCATATTGTGAGTGTGAGGGGGCCTGGCAAGCAGAATAATAATCTATTTGTGTCATGATTCGGTTTGGGACCAACAGGTGGCACTGTAGGGCTCTCCCTGCAGATGCACACCTGTTGGTCATTATGTAATTAGTGTTTTAAAAGGACTCCCAGCCCGAACACTCAGTGTCGGGTCATTGTTGCTCTTTGCTACTGTCATGTTTGTTTGTTGCCGTTTGTCTGCTGCTGTCAGGTTTGTTTTGGTCACAGTTCTGTTCTAGCTTCAGTTGTGATTTTTGTTTGCTACTTTGGACTGTTTGTTTTGGATTTAGTTTTCTGTTTCAATACACTTCTTCAAGTACAACCTGCTCCTTCTTCCTGCCTGCTTTCTGGGGTCCACCACCACCTTGCAAAGTGATAATTTGTGTAATCTATTTGTGCCAGTGTGACCAGTAAATCTGACGATTATTTTTTTAAATGACTCCTCTTGAATAATTTTTTTGCGACTGACAAACTTCTGCTCGTATTTTAGGCCATTTTTTCGCAATATAGTGAAATTAAATGAATATTTATTTTGCAAGTTAATTTCAGGTGTGTTCCACTAAATGATACTCTGACCCTAAAATTTCCGCTAAGGGGCCACTGTGGTCCTAGTAAAAAAAAAAAAAAGTTAGCCTGGGGCCCTGCACCAAGTCTGAAGCAGCAGTACTTGTTCTGTACTCATTACTTGTATTTTCAAATAAGTACCGTCTTTTCCGCACGATAAGGCGCTTCGGAATATACGGCGCACCTTCAATGAATGGCCCATTTTAAAACAGTTTTCATACATAAGGTGCACCACATTATGAGGCGCATAGAACAAAAGCTACAATATAGGCTGCAGTTATGCATCTACTAGATGGAGCGATGCTAAAAGGAATACAATACGATGCAATCCAGCTTTATTTATATAGAGCTTTCACAACCGCTGTAGCTGGAACAAAGTGCTTTACAGAACATTTAAGATTCTATGTCCAAGAAATCTGAATATTGATCCATATATGAGGCGCATCGGATTTTAAGGCGCACTGTTGGCTTTTGAGAAAATTTAATCGTTTTTGGTGTGCCATATAGTGCGGAAAATTCCAAAGTCTATTCTGTCTTGTTTTACTAAATATACAGTGCATAATTAACTTGAATCATGGTTTGTGGCCATCATGTATTGAAAAGTTGTTGTTGACGGATTGTCATGCGCCGAAAAGCAGTCAGCGACGGGGTGTGGCAGTAACATGCTCAAAAACAATCGTCGGTAGAGGGTGGGAGTTGGGCGAGATGACCAGGACCAGCCCATAAATACACTGGCCGTTCGGAAAAGTTAACACATTTTCCTGAAATTCCCATTGGGCACAACCCCTGGCTCATGACGGGGCCACTTTAGCTGTAAAGTCATACTTTTAAAATAAAGACATTGTAGGCCCTTGTTTTATCATAGACTTGAAAAGTGAGATATGGTGTATTGAGGTGAAGCATGGAGGCGACATATACTACAGCAGTAAATCCTTAAAATATGGATTTGTGTGGATGAGCTTCATGGAGTGATTTGGTTCTGTCAGCTTTGCATCATGTGTTGCGCTAGCTATTTTTGATTATATCTGTTTGTTCATAATATTGTATTAAGGCGAAAGAGCTCCAACTCGCTATTGCATTAGTTGCTTCGACAAGGAATTGATTATCGCCATACGTTGACCTGTGTAAAAATTTTGGTGTCAATCACCACGGAGGTATCTCTTGGTATTTAGTTTGCTGATGGAATTACATTGCTGTGTGCAGCGTCATTTGTGCCTAAACCATTGTCCTGTGTCTCATGAGGGGGGCTCAAAGTGTTCTCGTCATTCATTTCTCAGTGTAATTGTGCAATTTAATAGAAACACCATACAGCATCGTTATTTATTGAGCACAACAGCTGCAGCTTACAAACTAAGACAAAAAAAAATGTAACTTGAACTAAATGATCTCTCTTTTTGCAGGCTTTTATGGGGACCACTCACTAGAGCCGGAAAATAATGACAGCATGGGTAAGTCATTCACCTACCTACCTACCTATCCATCTTTCCATCAATCTAGCAAGAGCAATCTTTTTAATCACATCTCGACTGCATAGTGCTAGCCATCAATTAAGGTTCATCTAAAGTTGGGCTGCTTTTCTCCAGTTTTACAACAATAGAAACACACCTTCCATTACAAAAGGTCCACGGCAGCCCAGGGCTTCACCCATCCGTGAGCATGATAAATTTACTGACTGAGTAACACTTCCTCGTGATATCCACAAGAGGGGAGTGTACACTCAAAAACAGTTCTCCCTCTTGCACAGGTCAATCCCCATATTCTTAAACAGAGAACGGAAAAGGCACCTGAAGTAAAAGAATGTAAGGCAGTCACGACATTGATTTATTATTGTGCCAGTGTCAGGAAAACTAATGTCACCAATGTACTAATTGTTTGCTCTCTTATCATATAGTCAACATAATCACTGCAAGTGCAAACCTACATTGACAGGCCAAGAGTGCTGAATCAAAAGATGCCAGAAATATGCCCCTTCTCAGGAAGAGACTTGGAACAAAGAGGCAGGGGTGAGGTGATGGTCCAATGTTAAGGTCCAGGTTCAGGCGAAGTTCACCCAGGACTCCCATTGCTGCCATTGCAGCGCCAGGTGGCACGTAGGAAGGGTCAGAGGTTGAACACAGTTCAGAAAACGCTGACCCCGACGTGACTCGCTGCTCCGATTGTCTGCAGCTCTCCTCGGGCCTTTCTCAATCGCTCCCTCTATAAACTTGTGAGAAGAGAATCGGAGGGGTCGAGGTGAAAAAGTGGAAGCGAGTCCGAGAAGAACTATTGAACCTGCACAACGAGTGAATAAGCAGCATTGTTGTGTACAGCAGGAGGAGTCGTGGATTTATGAGGCCAAACCTGATGGGGTTGTAAACTTGACGAGTTGGGCTTGTGGCCGTGGCGACTCACTGGCTTGCTTGCTATTGGCCCTATTCTACCCTTAGGATGCCTCAGTGCATGCATCGGGTAAGGGTGATGCTCAGGTCAAGGGGGGCTGAGGCAGGCCTTGTAAATGTTCTAACAGGGGTGGGAATTCAGAGACCCCCATTCAGTGACCAGAAACCTAGGTCAGGGGCCAAATAGCTGCGTTAGCAACAGCTGTTTTCAGCACTATCTTGTTGATTCGGTTCCAATCATCGAAAGCCTCATTTCTGTCATTTGTTTTGGGACCCTGTCTTATCAGATTTGACCCACGATACTTGAGATTGATGGTAAGTGATCTTAGGTTTTTATTTTAAATTGACTGCACTGAAAATGGTTTAAGCTGTTTTAGAAAAACTCGCTCCACCTGGTTTCATGGAAACTCAAATATACTGTAATTCAGTCATCACTTAACATATTCAAATGTTAGGTAAAATTTCATTCGAATGAAAATCAGACAGTGGTTACAATATAGCTTTTTACGCTGTATTTTATTTTTATTTTTTTGCATGGACTCTGGAGACACACACACACACACACACACACACACACACACACACACAGTTGCATGGTTATCAAGCTTCTTTGGTGACTAGTTATGTTCCATTGTTAATCATTACCAAGCAGCTGCCTATTCCACAACACTGAAATACTTTCCCACCAAATATACTGTAATTCAGTCATCACTTAACATATTCAAATGTTAGGTAAAATTTCATTCGAATGAAAATCAGACAGTGGTTACAATATAGCTTTTTACGCTGTATTTTATTTTTATTTTTTTGCATGGACTCTGGAGACACACACACACACACACACACACACACACACACACACACACAGTTGCATGGTTATCAAGCTTCTTTGGTGACTAGTTATGTTCCATTGTTAATCATTACCAAGCAGCTGCCTATTCCACAACACTGAAATACTTTCCCACTTCCATTTTCTCCTCCGTCAATAATTTCACACATATGTGTGATGACATAATTGCACTGCACTATTGCATACAGTGTGCGTACATCCTGGGAAAATGTGTGTCATGGTTTACAATCATGAATTTGCAAAAAGAACACTTCTTTCATGCCTGACGTTAGTGACTTAAATGATACTGCACAATATTTCCTATATTATTATTTATTCTGGAGTGATTTCTTTTTTTTTTTTAACAATGAAATCATTGTTCATCTGCCAAATAAGTGCCGCTTCAGCTGCTGACAAGGTAAGGGCTCCTGCTGCACGACACGTTCCAGGCCAACAGAGGGCGTTAAAAGCATGCTGGATGTTATGTCTGCGCCCACGTGCCACCTGGACCCGATGAACTCGACATCCATATGGAAGTATTTGGCTGTAACCCAGCTCAGGCTTTCCCTTTGTCTCGTATATCTGGGTTGACTTTTTATGTTTGAGTCCAAAAGTCATTCGAGATCACCAGGTTTTCATTTTCCAGGGAACAAAGCAGCAGAGTGTTCGAATGTTTTTGACAGCGCTTTCACTTTTTGCTTCACGACGCCCTCCCCCCCTCCCGCCCTGCCAACAAAATGTATTTTGTATGTTTTCACTTGTCTGAGTAGAATGTTTTGAAGTCTAAAACACTTTTACTGGTATTTTTCTTGAACAGATTCTTCTGTCAGTGGTCTCCCATGTCTCTTTCTCTCACCTTGTGCATGGAATGTAGTATGAGTGAAGTATAGAGTGCCCCCATGCTTTCTTTTGATTTCAGCCTTTTAGAAATTTATGGTTATCCTAGTTGTTAGTCACCCAACTCTTTTGTTCGATTGGTGCCCGTTGAGTTGGCCTCGGGGGTCATCCTGTGGAGTGTTTCCGGGTTCAGAGACAAGTGGGTCACGCTGTTCCTGTGTCATTGCCTCGAACATTAGAATTTGTCAGGACAAAGCTGCAAGTCCGTGGGGATACACATGCAGATTTGTGTGTGGCCCTAATGTATGTAGCGACAGTACCTCTTGTCACACCCAACTTTAGAGTTGGAGTACTTTCCTGTGCTGTGATTTCAGTTTTACAGTAATATAATCCAATATATATCCGCTAAGTCTCAGCAATCCCCTCAACCGTTCTTCTGTTTTGTCTGTCATTTTCCCTAAATTTGACAAATTCCATCCATCCATTTTCCCAACCGCTTATCCTCACGAGAGTCGCGGGCGTGCAGGAGCCTATCCCGGCCGTCATCAGGCAGTAGGCGGGGCACACCCTCAACTGGTTGCCAGCCAATCACAGAATTTTACCAGTTGAATTATATATTGAATGACTTATATATATTACTGTATACATTGTATGATATAGGCATTTTTTTCCCAGGTAAACTAAATATCATTCTTCAAAATCAGAATCAGTTAATTTCTATCTAAGATTTCTGACAGACGATTGTTAGCACCTCCCACTTGGTTGCTATTATTAAATTCAGAAAACAGAAAAAAAAGAGAATATCTTGTGCCACGACTGCAGGGGCTGTCCCCCCACTCCCCACCCCACCTCTCCCCTCGTAGTGTTTATCTAGCCTTTATGGGACAATTAGTCAAAGATTATTACCATATGCCTATAGGTCCTTCATGTAGTGCAAAACGAAGACTGACTTTTTATCGGTTCAGGTTCTTATCTCCGTCATTGAAGTTCTCCCTGAACAGTATATAACTTAAGCAAGCATGACATGTTAATATAGGGATATGAAATTCAGGGAATGTTTTTAGTTCAGGAAAAATATGTTCTGCTTTCATGTAAGACTAAGGCATGTACACATCTGCTGCAGTTGATTAGTTTCATCTTGCGTAAGGTAGCAGACAACATGGCTAACCAGAGTGATTTGGCGGTTTCGTTTGGAATTCAACTGTTAAGTGGAAAGCAATTTCCACTTTTTAAAAAAAAAAAGTTTTTAAGTTGTAATTTTACAAATTTAAAATGAATAGGTCTTGGTGGGAATCCTGTTATAGGCCGAAGATCCACAAACATGCGTCAATTGATTCTGCAGTGGGCACAAAACAAAAATACGAATAGTAAGTATCATCTGCAACAAACTCGGTTCACAAAGATTTAAGGAATACATCAGGAAGACATCTAGTTACGTCCCATTTAGAACTTGGCTTTGATAGCGTCCAACTCTTATATTGAAATAAGAATGTAGCTTGATGCCATCAAATGAATGCAATGTGAAGCATGTGATAGTCTTTATTTATTTTTGAAAAATCCATCAGAAAAGTTTTAGGAATGTTTGTTGACACTCTTTGGTCTTCATTTGCATTGTTGAACTCTTACAAGAAACATGTCTTGTTGAACACCAATCACAGTCGAGTCGGTCTCACAGCAGATAAGACAAAATGTGTTCCTAATTACGAGCAAAAGCAAAGAGCACTGAACTCAATCAAGTTCCACATTTTCATTTTTGTGCTTTAAAGGAGGTAGGGCCACCACTCTATTCCAATCTATGTTCTATCCATATTGTTTCATCGTTGCATATTGTCAGAATTTGTGTTCGGTGTCATCTCCTCAGCCTCTCTGAGACAGTTTACCGCAGTTTGCATTCATTGATCAGTGAGTTATTCTCGTGTCAACCCACCGACAGCAATGAATGTTTATTGCAGCATTTACAGGTGAAGCCAAAGTGTCCGGTCCGTCCTAAACAAATTCTTCAGCAGGCGAGCGTTAGGAATCCAGCATCCGTGGAACGGTCGCAGGATATTTCAAGAAGCTCATGGCGCCCCTCAGGGTACAGTCAACGGTCGATGGTTTTGCCTGAGTTCAAACTCACCGACAGCGTTGAATGTTCACTGTGGACACCGACACAGATTATGGACCTCGCCGTTGCTGTTTGATTGATGGCAGATGTTTCACTGGCCGAACAACTTAAACACACACAAACTTTGAGAAAGATCAAAAAGCACAGCACATTTTTTTTCCCTTTCCATTGGTTGCATGGTTCTTATTGTCGCTTCGTTTTGTCTCCGGCAAGTGGAAAATCCCACACTAGTTTGCCGGTTGCCGCCCATACCGCTTGTTTTTTAAAATGTCTGCAGTTCCAGATTTAAATTATGGAGCGTATGTAAATTTGCCACGGTATCAGTTGTTTCTGTGATCTGGCTTCAGCTTTCAGCAGTCGGTTGAAAATTGAAGCCTTCAAACCAAAGTGCTGTTTAACTTTTTGCGTGGGTATTTCTCTTGGCCTGAGTGGGTAAGCCGTGCTCCACCATGTGTTACCACCCATGCTCATGTTGAGGTTTAAATGACGTTGCCGGCAAACCAGAAGGAATGAGGATGATGATGATGATGATGATGATGATGCGGAGGCTTGGATTTCCCTGAAAATAGCTCTTCAGATATGCCAGTAAACTCGTTCATCGTTTTATCTTCATCCCCACCTTCTTCAGAATGATGAGCGGTGCTGTCTTGTCTCGTTCTGCCTGCAGCAAAAAAAAAAAAAAAAAAAGTGGGGGGAGGAAACAAAAGACGGGGAAAACATCTGAAATAGCGTGAATAAAAGGGCAGAACATGTTGTCAGTCTGGCTGGTGGAAGCAGTGGAATTAATGCTTCCAAGTGCGATCAGGGAATGTGGCTGTGCCCCACAGCTTAGTGCACTGCAGTGGTGTGCTAGTTAGAGATTACTGTTCCCTTTACCCTGCGCTGAACCTCAGCTTCTGCTCTGGGAGTGCGCCTTCCTGTGTTCGCTTCTTTGAGGTTGGAAAATCATGCAGCCATGTTTTATTAATGCTCTCAATGTCTGTCTATCTATCAGTGTCTCCGCGACAATGCACTGTCTTCTTCCTCTCCGGCTTGCTTGCTTGGCTGTTGCAACCAGAGAAAGGAATGTAGAACACTGTACTGCGTTTGCCTTTCCATTTTCTTTTTTGTGATGAATTTAGGCTACTTAACCAGTTGGAGGCTTTTTTTTTTTTTCCTCACAATTTTCATTCACAATTGAAACGTTGTTGGTAGCAAGCGTTACAAGTCATTGTTGTCACGAGATTTGTTCCAGCTTTGCAGAGCTGGCTTTCTGATCACTACGATGAAAAATTAGCACGCCGCATAAGAAGCTCTTATGTGCGAGTCTTCACGCAATGTACATCTTCAGCGTGAAGCCATTGCTGAGTGCATTCCATATTACCGCGACCTTTGAAAGAGTTAGTTCTTCTCCACCAAGAAACTGTTTTCATGAGCATGACTGAAGTTTTGTTCCGCGTCGACAAATTCTGGGAAAAGGAGGTTCCCATTAAGTTTAGTGAGAACTGAGAAAGAAAAATGTCACACGTTTGTTTACAGCTTTCGGGTAAAACCTATGGGCCATATTTCTTGTTTTATCTCCACGTTGCTCCTCGTTAGATGCCTCTTAGCCTCAAGAATGCATCTCCCTGCCTTTCCTTGCTCGACGTGTTTCCATTCACAGACAAGTAGGGAATGAATCTTTTTTTTTTTTCTTTTTCAGAGCCCTCTGGCTAAGGGTAAAGTGGCTTCCCTCCTTGGCACTTGGCCTCGTTGGCTGTGTGCCACAGATACACTTGAGTTTCCCCCCCCGCCCCCCATTCTCAAATAGCTCTTCCTCTCATACCGCCTCCACTGCTTTCTTTCGTGTGACCAAACTGGTACGCTAAGTCGCTGCCTTCTAATTGTTAAGCAGGGCAATAGTTCCTTGGAGATGTTAATACTGGCACTGGTGCCATCACCAGAAACTTTGAATAACTGACAAATGTACCAAAGTGTAGCGTGTAAAAATAGCTTGCCGAGCATGAGAGCTTGACAGGGCTTGAGTGAAGAGTGCAACGATGTGACTGAACTAGTGTGAACTCTGCCTCGTCAGCACATTCCAGGGGTTGGACAATGAGAAGCACACAGTGTACCCTGTCGTGTTGCCGGCCGGTCGACAGCCAGGCCTCCGTGCTGCCGTGTTCAAAGCTGGTGTAAATTGAAGCAAGCATGAATGAAGTTATGACTTTGTAAAATGGATTTTGCCTCCTGTGTGAACGTGAAGGTGAAAGACGTGCCATGTTACCGGGTGACAGTGGCACTGTGGCAGAGCTAACATACTGCGGCAATCTGTGTTGATTTAGAGAACTCGCCGGATATCGCTTTGAGCACCACTGACGAGATGAAATACAGTAGCTTACTTTTCTGAAAACAGTAAGTGTATACCTGCGAATATGTTCACCACACCCATAAAACGACACCTCCACATACTCGGAATTAAGACTCGATAGATCAATAACTTCACCTAATAAGGAACTCTCTTTTTTCCTACTGTCTGATTTGCTACAGCAGTGTGAAAACAACAGTTGAAGTTGCCAGTCATGTCATGCAATTTCAAAGAATCTCCAAGGCAATGAAAAGCTACGCGCTCAGAAAGAAGCAGACATGATACAAACATGTTGTCATAACTTGTACACCGAAACACGACCACCGTAGCTGAGATGCCTGCTCCGAAAGACATCGGCTCGGATGCTTACAGCAAATGTACTTGCACACTTTACCATATCATCATTCCACATTTTTTGCACAGTCTTCTCAATCTCAAATCTCAATAACCAGCATTGCGAACGAGCCTCATCATGGCCAACTCAATTCCACAAATTTGCTGTAATTACTGTATCACTCCAAACAGGCTTGAAGCCCGATAGGACGTTTTCTGTCTGCCGTGAAGTAATATAGAAGACATTCACCACTGCGGCAGCATTCAGTTTTACATCCCGTGCTGTCACACTAAGAAATTACAGT
Organism: Hippocampus comes; assembly: GCF_001891065.2. Taxonomy (NCBI): domain Eukaryota; kingdom Metazoa; phylum Chordata; class Actinopteri; order Syngnathiformes; family Syngnathidae; genus Hippocampus; species Hippocampus comes. The sequence goes on along the minus strand of NW_017842057.1, from coordinate 1,660,434 downwards.
CGAATGTGAAGGAATATAAAAGTGCAGATATGAAATGTAAAAGTCAGACTGGAAATCATTTTCAATATTACGGTATCAGATCATTGATTTGCCGGTGTACGGTGATTTTAAATTTGGCAGTAAATTTTAACGGAAGTGCGCGGGGCTTTTTAGTTTGTTGCTTGGTCGGCATGTTTTGTTGATTGATATCGAAATTTGGGGAAGGATTTTTGAGTGGATGTACGTTCCCATTGAATTCTGGTGACGCACATTTGATGAAGTCATTACAAAATGGGCGCACCTTAAAACTACAAAAGCCACTAAAATCACAATCGAGTGGTGCGTCTCCCCCCCCCCCCCACCTGTTCATAAAAACAAAAACAAGGCATAGGAATCTTGAGGGAAGGACTATCTGTTATAATATGAGCTGGATTAGCTATCGTACGCTTTTGCAGTGCTCCATTGTAATCTATGTAACTGTTCCGAGTCAACAATTGAAGACAGTTGCTCACTAGCATGGGTCTTAGGCCAGCCCCGCTCCAGTTGAGGGACGCCTTGTGGCCGACTGCCAAGCCTTTCCAGAATCCCTCAGCCTCCACGTGCCATGGATCACCCTGCCAAGGCTTCAGGCATTCACGAGCAACCTTGACTGGAGCCAACCCAGCCTCTCTCTCCACTGCCAGCTTGCCTCTCAGCATTAACCCGTGACTCTCAATGGGTGACACTTTGCTCAAACGCATCATCCACGCCGTTTCTGACTTACCTTTCCCTGCTTGTCTTTTCCTCAGCTCGTCCTTGTAGCCGCCAGTATTCTTGCATTTGCCTCTGCTGAGCCCCCTGTCTGTTGACTGTTTTTTAAAAAAATATTTTTAAAAATGTATTTTATGTCTCTTAGCTGTGCACCTTTTTGAACACGGTTACAGAAGCACTTGATCGTGTCAATCTGGCTCTCGTTGACTTATCCACTTGTGCGGCGCGCCTGAGAGAACCGCGTTGCGTGTCACACTCCTCGCTCCTCTCCAAAGCTTTGTCGGCTCATTTCATGAATGCTGAGGCTGATGATTATGTACCGCACGCTTTCTCGCTGTAGTTTGGAGAATTTCGAACAAAGTGGGATGAAAGCGCCCTTTTGTGAGTGTCGTCTGAATTTAACCGTGACATTTCTCTGCAGTCCGCAAACATTTTATTTTCAAATCTTCCACAGACTCAGACGTGCAGATTGGCCCCGCCCTGAAATAATATGTTTCAATGTATCTAAAATACGCCCCCCGTCTACTCTAGGCAATATTATCCCAATCGTGATTTAAACATTTTAAAAATAAGTGGGAGACAGAAGGATAAAGCAGACTGCTTGATGAGGACTTTTTCAGCCCACATGCAGTCTGTTCTACTCGACAGCCTAGACGGAGCCTGTGGCTGAAAGTCTTTTTTTGGGCCGAATAACCAAGCGAAAACAGCATTTCGATGCGCGGAGTGGTTTGAGTGAAATAGATAGATGTATATTTTCTTTTGTCCTGTCATCTTTTTCGTATAAGTTTTACTACACAGCCAAAAGCCATTATAGAAGAACCAGCAATACATTAATTAAAACTGTGATGTGGTTGCTCCGGTGCAATTAACTACATATTCAGCATTTTTTGGCGCTGTTCCTGCCTTGTACTACCGACTGAGACGAAACCGTCTCCGATGTTGTTCCGCTGCTCTATGATTCCCATCCACGTTTTGCAAACTGAAGACTTCGCAGCAGTTGGGTGCATTTGGTCATCACCCCATCAGAGGCACTGTGTCCTGAATCAACTGCACTGTGCTTTGTATTCCGGTGACCTGATCAATTAGCTTCATAAAATGAAGATCATCTTTTCTTCCCACTTCTAAAACGCCCGTGGTTTCACGTTCTTTTTTTTCCCCAAAGTGATGGCTAAAAGCGTGACATTGGAAGTAAACCAATACTGCGGTGGTAAAAGTCAGCTAGTTTGGATTCAAACGCCGAGCCCCCTGCATCGAACTTCGATGACTGTTGCGGCCGGTGCTTTTCTGAGTTGCTCAGCGACTTAACCCTCCTCCCTGGCACCTTCCTCCTCTCTTGCCGAGGAAAATCTCTGCTGAATTCATGTCTTCTTTCAGATTTCTAAGAGGCGTTAAACCTTTCTGGATTAAAGGAGGTAATCTGACAGGCAGAAGATTGTATTAGCCAGAGTGTTGGCAGAGCTTTTAATTTCTCCTCTCTTTTCATTTCCCCCCTCACAGCCCGTCTCTCCTGCTGACCTGCTAGATGGTATTATTTTGTCTTTCTTTTGAATTACAGAAAAAAAACCCCATCCCCATCCTCACCGCTATTCACGCTCTCTCTCTCTCTCTCTCTCTCTCTCTCTCTCTCTCTCTCTCTCTCTCTCTCTCTCTCTATCCCTCTCTTTTGCTATCTCCCCTCCTATGCTTTCCCCCTACCTCTCGCTCTTCTCGCAGTGACAGCATACTTATGTGAACCCATGATTTATCATTTGCTAATCCGTGCTGATTATGGAGCTTTCCGCACAGTCCTTATCTGTTGCTGAGGCCGCTTTTCACTCCATAGCCGCCAATTATCTTTTAGGCTGCCTGCAAACAGACTTGTCTCTGTCAGCCAGCTGCAGAACTGCCACCAAACCGCTTACGTTTTATATAAAGGACACATGGCGTGGATCTCCAACAACTGGCGCCGCGGATGGTTGAAGTGAAGGCATTTTTGATTTGCGTACTTATTGAGATAATTGATGGGTACTGTATTTCCAATTCTCTCTCTTTTGTACTACTAATCTGCTCTTAATCATCTCAAACCTCCATTGTGCATCTTTTTTACAGACTGTAGGGCCATGAAGAAGAGTACTCATCTTCCCTCGTTAACACAGGAGGGGGGAAATAAATGGCCAGTTCTGTCAGGCCAAGTTTTTTTAATTGTTATTTTAGGTTTAAATGCTGCTTGGCGCTACACCCAAGAAGAGGGGTTATTGTTGCGCTTCCAGGTATTCGCCATGACATGACATGACTTGAAGTTTAGATTTGTTAGCGTCAAGTCTAACATTTTGCTTGCGTGACCAATCCTCCACTTTGGTCTGACAGCCGCAGTGGAACTGCCTCACTCTGACTCACGCCACACTTCTTGAAGCCAAGGTTAGTGACAACATGAGGTTACGGCGAGCCAGGCTACGCCTGTGGGGAGGGTATGCAGATGATGGTGCACTCAGCTGATGTGCCGTTCAATTGTCAGAATAATGGGAAGTGACGTGCACATCACAGCAATGTGGGTCAGAGCGCCAGACGACCGGCCCGCGGCCTCTCTCTGCTTTATTAGGCAGGCAATGTCTAATCTGCTGTCGCTCGACCAGACGAAATTCTCTAATCGACCCTGATATTCACTGAACACACATTACCATCTTCCCTCATGCTCAGAAGCTCACTTCTAGCACGGAGGGGCTTGTCTATTTGTCATGCAAAAGATTCAAATGTTGAATGTGAAGTTATTGTTAAATCAACCAAAACACTAAGCTACTATATGTGCTGTTTTGTTTAAAAGATGCGCATGAGCATTTTGGCACTTGTATATACGATTTGAGTCCACTTTGCTACCGTGTGTGTGTGTGTGTGTGTGTATATGTGTGTATATATATATATACGTTTTTTTTTCTTGCAACGTGGACTGGATTCAGATTTTTCAGCAGGCGAAAATGGGTCGGATCAACTGAGCTTAATAGGATTCCCATGACATGGTCAGAGGCTGCTGTCTGCAGGGGAAGAAAAAGCCGGGAATGGAAAGGTTCAAATGTAAGGACGGTTGGGAGTGGGGAGGGGGGAAGCAAACTTTTGCGAGTGTTTATTTAGCACCTGTACAAGTCCATTGCAGCCAGAGAAAAGTGACACATGCGGGCCTTGAAGAGGTTCTGGCATTTTCTGCTCAAACAGGTTTTTTTTTTTTTTTTATGGTAGGGGGAAGATGCCTCGAGGAGTTCAGTCTCTGCGAATCTGCCACAGCCTCATCAAAGGCAGTAATTTCCTGTTCATTTCTGGCTCCCATCCCCCCAACTCTGAGCTCTTGTCTGCTAATCCCACCCCTGCACACAACCCCCACTTCCACCCCCTCCCAATCCCCACCCTGGGCCCCCCTGCTGCTGTCCTGCCTGCCTGTGCTTCAGCTTGCTGCACTCTCAGTCTGAGGACTGCGGTGGGAGGCTATATGCTTTGTGTCCGGGGCTTGCAGTTCAGTTGAGCACTAACAAATCCTCATTGTCCCATGCAAGAGTGGTGTCAGAGGAGACCGTCGTTTGTGTGTGCGTGCGTGTTGTGTTTTGGTGGGAGGGAGGGGGGGTTGCCTTGCTGTCTGGTTTCTATTCAAATCCAGGTACACGCAGGCCTGGGAGGGAACAAAGCATGTCGAGGGGCTTATAGAGTGTCAAGCATGGGACCAAAGTCCTTCGAGGGCTCAGCTGAGACCAGGCAGGGCTGAGTTGAAGGGTCATAGGAGCTGCTTACACAACTGCTGCCCTCTCTGAACTGAGCACACTACATTAGCTCTGCCAGTGATGCTGGGGCTGGGGGGGTCCCATCTTCTGAGGCACCGTCAGCCAGTCACAGTCAATATCCAAAACACTTAGCTGACGGTGGGAACCCAAATGAAGAATTAACCTTGACAAGAGTTTGTCAATGACAAAATGTAGTCTTGTGAAGTGCCTACATTTCAAAATACAATCACTGTATTACTTGACCGGTTTGTGAAGAAAATATTTTTCCCCAATTTTTTTTTCCCAGTAGTAGCTAACAAAAGGCGACTTTGAAGTTTGAGTCAAGCTGCCGCTGAAAACGGGTCTGTGGACTAAGATGTGTATCAGGATGGCAAGACTCTACATGTACAGGTATTTTATTTGGCTTTCAACTAGAAGGTTGGCGCACACACGTAGCTTTCTTATACCATGACTTGTTTTTCCACGGATTGTTGTTCTTGTGCCGGCATTAAGCCTTTGTAGTTTTGCAGCAGTCTCGTGTACATCTGTCGGCTGTCGGGATGTTTTTGTTGTTGTCATTACTCTCTTATGCACTCAAGCTTTTGCAGTGGATTAAGAGCTTTGCACAAGAGCAGCCCAGGACGAAAAAAAAAAGGCAACATCGGAAAAACCATCGCTTCCTGTCACAAAATACATTCCAATGATTCCCCATGTGAGTTGATGGGGGAAAACCAAGGAAAAAGGAACTAAAGCCTGTGCGAAAAGAGACATTCTCTTCTATTGGTCATCTATATTTAAACACCTCTAAATTTAGACTTCCTATTCTGCATTTCCGTCTTCTTGTATGCAGATTTGGAAACAGAGGCAAAGAATCCGTTTTTCAATATGAACCCTCATTGTTTCACACACTGAAAGGGTTTACGCCAATGATGGAAGGAAATAAATCTTATCTCCTTCAGCTGGCGTGCAAAGCAAGTTGGAGAGGCGGGGAGACCACTTTGAGAATCCCAAAATTAAAGGGAAGGTCTTTCACCCTTCTCGATCACCACTGGCCGGGGATCCCCTCCCATTGCGGCAGCAGCTGGCTGCCTGGTCTCCTCCGCTTTAGCCTCTAATGGCTGACCTACCCTGTCTGGGCTGCCCCGCTCGCTTTTGTCTTCTGTCTGGCTCAGTTCCTCCCAGTCAAACATAGCTACTGCCGGCTGCAGTCTACATTCCCACAGAGCAAACACTCAATCTCACACACATACACGCGCTCTCACACACACACACACACACACACACACACACACACACACACACACACACACACACACACACACACACACACTCGGCACACTTTGTCCAGCACACACAATCTCTGTCTCGGTTGCTCTCTTTCACATACATTCTTCTCAAAGTTCTCCCACACACAGAGTTTCTGACTGCTTTTGATCACACACACACACACACACACACACACACACACACACACACACACACACACACACACGCGCAGACACACACACACACACACACACGCACACAAACTCATACATTTTCACGCATATTAGGATCCCCACATGCCACTGTGCTAGCTGGAAGTAAATCAGTTAAAACTATTCATTTGGCACACGAGTCGTTTAAGAAACGGCGGTTGAAATTTCAGTGAAAGCTGAAACATTCTACAGTGAAGTCAGGGAAATAATGAACACATGCCAAAGTGCTAAAGACATGCATTATCAGTAAGCTTTTTAAGCGAAAAGAGAAGGTCAATCAGTTCAAATACTTACCGGCAACGGGACCAAAAGTTGGACAACAGCAATGTATTGTGGCTGGATAGTAGAAATGGGGCAACACTTCCATAGTCAGGCATGAAATATTAAACCGGCCTATGTGGGTGAAATGGATTGAATGCGTCCTCTCTCTGCCTGTTTGTCTCACCCAGACACATGTACAAGCACACAGTGGCGCACAATCCTGACATGCACTCTTTCAGTCCGATCTTCCTGCCGCCAGTGGGACCTCAGCCAGGAGTTTGCAAATACAAGTGGCTCACAAATATCTCTCTCTCTCTCTCTCTCTCTCTCTCTCTCTCCCTCTCTCCCTCACTCAAGCCCTCCCTCTCTCCCTCTCGCGCCTTCTGCACAGCTTCATAGATAAACAAGAAACCACATTCCCACATGCATCCACCCCCCACTCTGCACAAACACACTCTGCACACTCACGTGCACGCTCGCACGTACACGCTCACACACACAGAGGTACACACACACTAGCAACCGTACACACAAACACACCCGCAAAAAGACAAGGCACAAGTTTGGAAACTGTTTAACATTTTCGTGCATGCACTATATATGAGGCTTTTGATGGACAGCAGCACATAGTGTCATGTGTGGAGCGAGGCTGTCTGGGATTGGCTGGAGGTTCGGGAGCGGAGGGGGAGCACAGGGTGCTGTGATTGGTTTGCGCTCACACCATTAAAAGGAGAATGCTTCTCTATTGAATCGCAGCCAGCATGGGCGGAGTCTTTGTGATACGGCTCTGGAAGAAAAAGGGGGGAAAAAAAACATCCAGAGAGACATATGATTCAAAGTATGATCTGACGACAGAAAAACAACTTGTGCAGATCGACAATTCATTTCAAGAGAAAAGCAGGGTACACCCTGAACTCGGGAAATTAACCCAACAAGCACTTTTTGGGGGGTGTGGTGGGAGGCAGGCAGAACTCCTTGAGCAAACCCAGGCCCGCATGGAATCTCCACACTGAGAAATGTATTTTTCTCACTTTCTTCATTTATTTTATTTCCAAATGGTTTAAAATAAACCACACATACTCCAGTTTCTCACTCATACATTAGACGTACCCCAAAAATTGGCTCTCAGAAGCTGTCTTTCCTTTGCGCTCCTGTTGCCAGTACTATGCAGGTGTCTGCCCCAATTTGCTGCTATGCATGCTCGAAAACCGAAGTATAATCGCTACAGCAATCTGATGGATTGGGATTTCCTGTGTTCAAACACATATTTGATAGTGTAGAGAAGTTCTCCGACCATGCTAATATTTTCGTCTGCCAACCCTCGAGCCTTCGTCAGAGCCGTCACCAGGTTCACAAATCCCTCTCGCATGATCACGTGATCTCATGAAACCGAAGAACAGAATTTGCCGGATATGCACCGATAATTGCCGATCTATACCAAGTGTGTGAGGCGGTAGCGTTGTCAAATGGCTATGTAGTGAAAAAGACTTGCTTTTGCAAAATATTTCTCTCCCTCTGGGGAACCAGTTTTTATCCACCTTATTCCTGGGTGCTCTGATGTAGAAACGATGGTGAGCGCAACTTCCTGGGAGACGCCGCAAGTAGCAGTGAGCCGTTTGTTCCAGCAACACATTTGTATGGTTTTTGTTTCCTTTTGTAAATGATCATCAGCCTCAGTAGCGTCTGAAAATGCCTCGCGCAGCTTGGGAACTTGTCGAAACGTTTGTGGTTGAACTGAAACCCTCATAGAAGTTCACCTTGTGTCTACAAGAGCAATGTTTTCAGCATGCACCCTGGACAAAGAGAGAATGTTATGTAAAAGACTACAGTTTTCCACTGATGACGAACACCGAAGAATTGTGTGAAAATTTGAAACGACCACCTAAACGGTGTACGTGTGCTCCTTGTGGACAAAAAGCCCGTGGTTCAACATGCAGATACTTTGGTGGTTTAGTCAGGCAACAGTTCACATGTGGTATACGTTTGGTTTGTTGAAAAGTATCAATGAATTTCAGAATAACCGTCATACACTGTTCAACGATACAGTATTTTACTTATAAAATTAATCAGTGTTGCATTTATGATGTACTAGGTTGTCTGTTTTTTTGGAGCACATACTTGGTGGTACAGTTGCCATGCAGTTAGAAATAATGGTGTTGATGTCCATTTTAAGTGTTTGGCTGGGTCCTACATCTGCTTTAAGCTAAATAAGACTGTGTCGAACATCTTTTAACAAAACGCGACAAACTTTACTGTTTTGTGGCAACAGTTACGCCTCAGAGCTTTTGAGATTGCTCAATGCCTTATCGACCGAAGTTCAGAAAGTAGCTTAACATGTGACTGCATGTTGTCACTGGTCACTTTTTTGTTTCATCCTCCAACCCTGCTACATTTAGTAAGAAGCGATGGACTGTAATATTTTCTCTTTTATTCTTTGAAACAGTAATTCATGCCTTTATCACATCCAGGCTGGGTTACTGTAATCTACTTTACTTTGGAGTCGGCCAATACTCCATTCAGTGTCTCCAGTTGGTCCAGAATGCTGCTGCTCACCTCTTGACTGGTACCTGTAAGAGGGAGCACATAACTCCTACACTTCTTTTTCAGATCCTATTATTTGTTTTCAAATCTTTGTTATTAACTTATTGCTTTATTGTTTGTTATTGTATATCTTATCTATCTATATATGATCTTTGCTCGATGTACAGCACTTTGTGCACATCGGTGGTTGTTTTAAAGTGCTCTATGAATACAGTTGAGTTGACTTGAGAATAATTGCCGTTCCCACATGATTTAAGTCTGTAACCTTCATAGAATGCAGACTGGCACAAACAGTTAGCACGTAAACAAAATGTCTGTTCCAGTTCATACTGGAAATCGCACTAATAATTCACGCACGAAATAGGAAAGACATGTTTGTTTTTATTTACAGCCGTTTTTTTGTTCATTGCCCCGACCCATTTGGGAACAGATGCACTCATGAGGTCATCATGATGCTTGGTGAGCTGTGAAAACTATATGATTGAAGCAACATTTGTTACATGAAACATTACATTGCATTTTGGAATGAGTACACTTTTTTCATAACTCTGAGCTACCGGTAAGCTATATCTATACAACCTGACACATGTTCCCAATTTCACTTGTACTCATGCATAGCATGCAACCCTATGTATGTGTTGTATGTGGGTATTTGGCCATAGTGACGAGCCATTATCACACTGTCTGGACAATGGTTCCAAATAGCAGGTGTATTCTCTTCGGTTTGTCACAATTTATAACTAAATAAATCAACATATTTACAGTACACAAGGCTCATGATATCATCAAACCACTTTATGAATATTTTATGTACAAATTGGGATAATTTGTAGCTTGATAATTTCATTGGTGTGCGTCAGTGTGTACCGTACTGTAATTGTCTTAAATCATACAAGGATGTCATCACTGTCTTTAGTAACCATCCATCAACAATTTCGAGTCTCCAATTACATAACCTAACATGCATTTTTCAGAGTGTGAGAGAAATCCAGAGTACCCGGAGAAATGTCACCTCTGCTTCTCGTATCCTATCAGATCAGTACATTCAGTGACAAAAGAAAAATACTGTTTTGCAAATTTAGTCGAAAGAAATTCAGAAATACGTGCTACCGTGACACTCGGTGATAATTTTACAGTTTACCGCCAGCGAGTCCCAGGGACTCGCTGATCAGAAAAGTATGAGTCCCATTATGCATTTAGAGAGTCCCAATTTTCGAATTCTGAGATGGTCTACTTATTCAATTGCATTTGATAATGACACAAACAACAACATATACATACAATTCTAAAGAAATGCTGCAAAAATTTAAATAATTCAGTAGCAGGCCTGAGGATTTCGGAAATTTTTTCAGTTCCGTCAGATTACCCAATGGGAAACCACGGTAACTAATTTTGGGTTCCGTAAACGTTCATCATGGGAACCCATTTTTCTATTTTGACTGATATTCATAATCAAGAATTCTGAAACTCGAAAGTATGTTTCAAGGGTAAATGTTTGAAAACTATGCATTAACAATGAACATAACATCAGCAGCTGTGTACTCCAGGTTTATTCAAAAAAATACATGGATCAAAATATGATGTACTCATATGGCATCATGAATACAGCATACCACAAAATCAGAGTATTTTTTCCAATCTCACACTGCAAAGATTAATTTACTGGTAATCATTAATTGATGTGGCTTGACATCCTCTTCCCAAGACATTTTTTTTATTATTTTTTTTTTATTAAGTCAGGACTCTTCCCAAGACGATGCATGTGTAATCTACTATCAATTTGACAAAAGAATCTACCACACGTCATCGTTAGTTCTACTGACAGTTAACATTAGCATTACTATACCTTGTGACGAATGTTTTATTCATAAAGTTACCATACTACAACCAGTAAATTATAGAATAACCAAGACTGTTTCATAATATTTTTCATAGCGATTAGCCTATAGA
>NW_017842057.1:1644633-1649652 GCF_001891065.2 Hippocampus comes | reverse complement strand
TCCCAGGTGAGTTTAGTGATACGCCCTTTGGACCATTCATACGAAAAATCAGACTAGCATTCCCATTTCTTAAATGTTATAAATTGGTAGACCTTGGTGAGTTTTTTTTCGCGGCCATCTCAAACTTTCATCCGCGCGATTCCTCAGTTTGCGGACTTAAATAGCAACCCCTATGTGCACATAACGTCATCTGTTGCGTCCCCCCCAACACTGAAAACAAAACAAAACGAAAGAAAATTAGAAGAAACACACTCACACACTATACCACAAACACACATACAGGCACATTGAAATCATGTTGATCACACAGGAGAGATTTGATCGCGTACAGTCAACTCGTGTGCGGTGATTTTTATGGTTAAACGATTTTTCGGTACTGTCAAAATGACGCTACGGAAACGACACCCTACTAGTAACGATCGTTACCGTGAAATCCTCAGGCCTGCCGCAGTTTTTTTTTTGTTTTGCCTGAGAAATTTCCTTGCATCCCAAAAACGCACATTATTTGGAACTGTGCGTCCAAATAATGGGCGGGAAAATTGTGCGTCTAGGACGCGGGATGCAGAGGTAACGAGATGGCTGGACACTTCAATGGGCTTAAAGGGCACTTCCATGACTTCATTCATTCTCACGTTGAGATATTTTGTGCTTTCATTAGCGTTTGTGTTGAATGCAATAGGTTGAACAGAATGTACTCACTCATCTGTATAAGGCCTCAGAGGTTCCAAAAGAGACCACATTTTACAGTACCAGAGGAGTACTTTATGAAATAACTTCATATTTATTATTATGTACACTTATACCACTGCTAACTACAACAACAATAAGAAACGTCATTGGATCGACAAGGCTCTGTCGTATCATTAACCAAAATTGTTTCATTATTTAACTCCAGGGCGGCCCGGTGGTCCAGTGGTTAGCACGTCGACCTCACAGTGCAGAAGTCGTGAGTTCGATCCCGGCTCCGGCGTTCCTGTGTGGAGTTTGCATGTTATCCCCATGCCTGCGTGGGTTTTCTCCGGGTACTCCCGTCTCCTCCCACATTCCAAAAACATGCATGGCAGGCTGATTGAACACTCTAAATTGTCCCTAGGTGTGAGTCTGAGCGCGGATGGTTGTTCGTCTCTGTGTGCCCTGCGATTGGTTGGCAACCGGTTCAGGGTGTCCCCCGCCTACTGCACGAAGACAGCTTGGATAGGCTCCAGCACCCCCCGCAATCCTTGTCAGGATAATTCAGATCAGAAATTGGATGGATGGATGGATGGATTACTTGACTCCATTGAAGCATCCACTATTTGTAATATTTGTTGTTTGGAGGTTATTAACATATAGTTGTATGCAGGATTACGTAAAAACTAACACTGGAAATCTAGTTTCAGAATTTACTTCAAGATACTGTATCTACTTAATCGAATTGTAATGAACATGGAAACTGTTTTTTTTTTTTTTAACAAAACCATCTGGAAGAGTGACACCAAGGCTCAAGAAATGCCCATTCATTTTGGGTGTGGCTTCACCCATGTGGAAGAGTTGTGTCCCCCAACCTGATACTTCTGTCATCAGCAAGTGTAGTAGGTGTTTAAGTACTTTGAGTACCATGAAGCTATGTGAAACCACATTTACTGTACCATGTCTGGATGAAGGTGTTGATGAAGGGATTAATTGTGAGGGTGTTCCGATAAGGATTTTATGATGCAGATTATGAAAGCATCATCCGTGACTGACAGGAATGAAATGTGTTAATTTTCCTGAACGGTCCTTGTATTTCCGGGCTTGTCCTTGCCATCACAGCCGCTATCAGCCACTCCCTGCACACAAAGATATACTGTATACTTTCATGGAAGAATAGAGAAATCAGAGAATTATTTATTGTTCAGAGGGGTATATGATTGTTGTTAAGGAAGAGGAGTACATTTAGAGAGGATAAGAAATCTCCCTGATCGGCAAAGGAGAGCGTGTGCGCGTAGCAAATGTTTTTTTTTCCCCCCTCAGGATTCGTTCATTGTTGCAAATAGTTTCAAAGACATTTGCCAGACATTCCCAAACAGTTTGCAAACATTTTTTTGAACATGTGCAAAATTTCTTTGCGACAAGAAAAACTGATTCCTGATCTTTTGCATTTTATGCAAAATCAGTGATCGGCGTCGCAAAATAAGACATTACAGCAAAACATAATCTAACCGTCTCCAAGGATGTTATGTGCTGCAACTGTTAATAATCCAAGGTTTTCTCAACCTCTACGGTCAAATTTTTTCTCATGTATTTATCCCCAATATTTGTAACAAGAGTGTATGCAGCTTCATAATGCATTTAGAATTAGGGCTGGGAAATAAAAATCGACCTATACGACCCAGTCGATCTCAAAAATTATTGACGTATTTAATGTTTTTACTCCGAGGCATTCCGGGCACCATTGCATGCTATCCACACAGATGTTTCAAGGCCACATAATTACATTGTACTCCGTCCAAACCACTCGCGACTATTTCACATTAGCATTTTGATGTATGTGCACTACGGTGCCTCAGAGAGACCAGACTTTGCTTGGTTGATGTGATAGAACATATTGTTTCACATATTATTGTAATTGAAAATGGGTATTGAAATAATGAACTCAAAAATAATTTCATGAACCTGAATTTCCGATACTCGAAAACACACATTGGAGTGATATGATGCAAGGCTTTAGGAGCCAACGATGAGAAGAAAGGAGCGTCAGCGCAGAGCGCCGATGCGGATGTGGAACTGGGAGTTGCGGCTTGGAGTTGAAGCGGATTACGTGATACAGGAGATGTGAGCCAATCTCTTTTCATCAATGGGCGCTACAGCTTTGTGTTTGCTCTCAAAACTTAGCTTGTAGCAGATGTGTGCACAATTTCAGCATGATGTCTCTGATCCACTGGTGAAAGGACACTTCGATGCTCTCCTCTTTCATCTATAACTGCTTCAAACAACAAAGTGTATGCAGGAAAAGTGATTAAGATTGCACGACTGTGTCTTATGTGTTGCGTTGTTATTTTGACTTCAAGATAGCACCGCAAGTGCTGCTGCCTTTCCAGCAGCTCCTATATTTTGTTCTTCTACTTCTTCCTTTCATAACTTTGCTGCTGTGAATTGGGAATTTCTCCATTGTGAGACTAATAAAGGTTTTCTTATCTTATCTTATATTACTGTCCATCTGATATTAATGTCCTGACAAATCAGTGATGCACTAAATGTCTTTCTCTTGATGATGACGTAGAGAGGCCTGGAGGACTGCCAAGTTCTTTCATTCACAGCAGATTAGATCATACTGACCTGGATAACATAGCGCTCCATGCTAAGCAACACTCTGGCACACAGGCCTCTGTATCAGCCTACCCAAATAGGGTTCCGGCCCGAGGGATGGAAATGGGCTTTTTGCAAAAAAACACTGCGTGACGTCATATACTTTGCGGATAATACAGTTTACTCTTCATTTTTGCATGCACAGTATGTATGTATGTATGTATGTATGTATGTATATATATATATATATATATATATATTAAAAAATGCCTCTACGCTAAATGACATTGTCAAAGAGTTGAGAGAGCTCAGAGTGCGACAGACAGGACAGCGATTGCGACTTCAAATAAAAGTTAAACAAGGGTAAATTATTTGGTGACAAGCAAGCTTGTTCCCCTGAGATTACATTTAGCGAGGTCATAAATCAATAATGTCGTTTGTAGATGAGAAAAGTCCTGCACTTAGACAACAACTAAAAAGTACATAACTGCGTGGACTTGTTGTTTTAGCCAGCGCAATCCTATAAATAATGATGTAATGGCATTGTATACCATTAGATAAATGGGTCAAACATAGGATCCCTCATTCTGTGGTAATGCTTATATGGACCATTCAACCAAATTGGCACTAATTGCATTCGCAGAGATTGTATGTGCATGTACAGCACTTTGTGTGCAGCAATGGCTGTTTGAAAGTGAAAATAAATACAGTTGAGTTGAGTTGAGAGGTTACAATTCATGGAAATACTTTTTTCTAGCGTCTTGCATATTGATATGTATTGTGTTTAACGTTAACATTCAATTAGCATGAATGTCATGGCTATAGTATATGGCCTTTATATCAGAAAAAGAATCTGAATCATCTTTAATGGCCAAGTATATAGAAAACACAAGGAATGTGTCCCCGGTAGTACAGGCTACACTAGTATTATCAACAAGCAACTACGATAAACAAGGACATGACAAAAAAGTATGTGCTAAAAACCTAACTTGAGTTTCAGTACAAAAAAAAAACCCTAAACTGACAAGACAAAACAAGTTCTGAGTGAAACATTCAAAATGTGTATCATCAAATGTTGTGTTAAGAGGAAAAAATATAGAATTTTTACTGTATTTTGAGAGCATTACACTGATTTGGTGGAATGGTCCATATATATATATGGATTAGAGCTGTCAGTTTAGCGCGTTTTTATTGGCATTAATTTAAATGAATTTTAACGGGATTACATTTTTTCTCACGAGATTAAGGCGGCACTGTCATGATTCGGTTTGGGACCAACAGGTGGCACTGTTGGGCGCCCCTGCAGCTGCACACCTGTTGGTCATTAGGTAATTAGTGGCTTTTAAAGGACTCCCAGCCCAAGCAATCATTGTCGGGTCATTGTTGCTCTTTGCTTCTGTAATGTTTGTTTGTTGCCGTTTGTCTGCTGCTGTCAGGTTTGTTTCGGTCATGTTTTGGTCACAGTTCTGTTCTAGCTTCAGTTGTGATTTTTGTTTGCTACTTTGGACCATGTTTGTTTTGGATTTAGTTTTCTCTGTTTCAATACACTTCTTCAAGTATAACCTGCTCCTCCCTCCTGCCTGCTTTTTTGGGGTGCACCACCACCTCGCACACGTGACGGAATGACCCAACCAACTGGACCCCGCAGGTACAAAGGACTGGTTCCAATTCCATCATGTGCCTGGCGGAGCACGTCTGCGGCCGACACCCTTTTCCCCCTTCAGGCAGCGCTGGTGACGCGGCTGTCCTGTT